>NC_041361.1:20531310-20613810 GCF_900634415.1 Cottoperca gobio
TTATTAAATATATGGCTGTCAAGGAAATACATTTAAAAATATTTGGCTTTTATGGCTCTTCCAGCCAAAAAGGTTCCCGACCCTTGCTCTAGGATAACAGTAGATCAACACTCAACAAAAACGTTGAAAATGAACACGCAATTTTGAAGATGGCAATAAGAGGACTAAGACTCCAACTGAATACCAGTACTTAAGACCATTCTGGCTGTACCTTTCTCATCCAGCCTCTGTTCCTTGTTGTTAGAGTCCAGCAGAGCGATGTAGAACTGACTGGCATGACCCGAGGCTGATTCACTTGGATGCTGATATCCCGTTACTGCAGCTGCAAAGAAGTGGCAAGAATGAGGACTAAAGGAATGTAGAGACAGAAAATAAATCACAGCTTACCCGAATCATGTGTGATAAAACTAGGGCCTAACCAAATCTAAGCTTAAAATAGTGCATTAGTCGCATTTGTGTACGTATACCGTATTTTCCGCACTATAGAGCGCACTGGATTATAAGGCGCACTGTCAATGAATGGTCTATTTTCGATCTGTTTTCATATATAAAGCGCACCGGACTATAAGGCGCATTAAGCGAAACAAAACAGTCAGATAAGTCAGTCAGTCAAACTTTATTAAACGTGTTCACAATAACTCAACATTGTTCAAACGTTAATGAGCGTATTCACAATAACTCCCAACCTTGTTCAGTTGTAACACGTAAAAAAAACAGTCTGATACCGCCAAATCAAACGTCATCTTCTTGCTTCCTCCACTTCCGTACCATTGATTCATTAATGTTGAATTCTCTCTATTCCCATGTTCTACTGCGTGACTGATAGCCTTGAGTTTGAAGTCCGCGTCGTAAGCGTGTCTCTTGACAGGTGCCATTTTGGGGTCCTTATACACACACACACACTGTAATATTATGGTGAAGCACAGTATGTATTACTCCGCGACGCTCCTGACTACGGTAGCCGTAATGCTGCAAGCGGTGCGTGTTATGCAAGTACAGCGCGTATCCCTATGCGTAGCTAGACAGTTAGCTAACATGCAAAAGTCCTCCAATAAAGATGCAAGGTTTGCTTTCTTGACTTTACTGTTCTTATTTTACTTCGTAAAAAGACAAATAGTTTCCAAGGCTCAAGCATCACAGACACAAACACAGTTTTTTAGCGTCTCTGCTCCACGTGTTGATCTCGCAGCTCCGTAAACAAAGATCCTCGCAAAGCAGAAGCGCTCACTCTGACACGCCCCCAGCAAACCAACAAACCAAGGAGTGCTCACTCTGAGTCAAAAAACATGTCCCAACTCTATAAACATAGAAATAGGCAGCACAGTGCGGCTTTGTAGTTTACAAAAGTCGTACTAAAACATTTTGACAGAGCGCCGTGTACCACACAAAATCGCTTCGAGATCAGTAAACACAACCAGAATTAATCCATATATAAAGCGCTCCGGATTATAAGGCGCACTGTCGCTTTTTGAGAAAATTAAAGGCTTTTAAGTGCGCCTTATAGTGCGGAAAATACGGTATATGTAGATCTCTCTATACCCCTTTATCTAGATCTCTCCATACCCCTTTATCTAGATCTCTCTATACCCCTTTATCTAGATCTCTCTATACCCCTTTATCTAAATCTCTCTATACCCCTTTATCTAGATCTCTCTATACCCCTTTATCTAGATCTCTCTATACCCCTTTATCTAGATCTCTCTATACCCCTTTATCTAGATCTCTCTATACCCCTTTATCTAGATCTCTCTATACCCCTTTATCTAAATCTCTCTATACCCCTTTATCTAAATCTCTCTATACCCCTTTATCTAAATCTCTCTATACCCCTTTATCTAAATCTCTCTATACCCCTTTATCTAGATCTCTCTATACCCCTTTATCTAGATCTCTCTATACCCCTTTATCTAGATCTCTCTATACCCCTTTATCTAGATCTCTCTATACCTCTTTATCTAGATCTCTCTATACCTCTTTATCTAGATCTCTTTATCTAGATCTCTCCTATACCTCTTTATCTAGATCTCTCTATACCTCTTTATCTAGATCTCTCTATACCTCTTTATCTAGATCTCTCTATACATCTTTATCTAGATCTCTCTATACCTCTTTATCTAGATCTCTCTATACCTCTTTATCTAGATCTCTCTATACCTCTTTATCTAGATCTCTCTATACCTCTTTATCTAGATCTCTCTCTCACACACACACACACACACACACACACACACACGGTGTATGTGTACAGTATGTGACCGGAGCAAAACATGCTTTTAAACTGCTTGGGGGTTCAAAGAGTTAATAACTTTGTTAATACCTTCTGGCCGCACTGCCTTCTCACAAGAAGTCTCCTTTTCCGCATGATGGTCCAGAGAGCAGCTGGAAGTGGAGGAGATTGGCTCAGAAAATCCAGAATCTGCAGTCCGCGTGGTGGAGATTGAGGTCTGAGAGGAGGAGAGGGAATCGCACTCCCCAGAGTGGAGGGCTGAGGCCTGAGCGTACTCTGACTGGGACTGAGGGAGCAGAGAGGGACTCTCCAGCTTCAGATCAGCTGCTTCTACAGTACTGCTGCCACCCATAGCCTCACCCCCCGGCCCAGGACCTTCAGGAGTGCTTGCTGGCATTGGGGGGAGGTCTGCACGGCACTGAGATGTTTCAGGGGAAGTCCTGTCAGACTGGAAAGGAGGCTGGAACACGTTGACGGAAAACCTGCACAAAAGAGAGATTCCTTACAGAAATCATGAACTGACATGAACAATGTATACTTATTTATCTCTACTGATTATATACTCATAGATGTGACATGCAATATATTTTGTCATCTGGCGAGTAACAAGGGCTGTGGGTCATGAGTAAAGATTTTCCTTCCCCTTCCACTTTGTGATGGACACAAAGCTGCCAACTGTTCTGGCCATGTTGTAATTCTGACATCAGAAGGGTTTTAGTATTTAGGAGGATATAACAAAACATCTTAATGATTACCATTGGGCTGCATAACATTGACTGATGGATTAACCAATCATTTAAGTTAATTATGGCTATTTGCTAAAACATTTGCCCATCACGAGACGATGAGCTTCCCATCTACTGATGCAACAATCCCACTTGTAATTTATAGGCCCATGACGTCTCCCGAGAGCCCGCAAACAGATACAAAAACATTTACCTAAACGGCGGGAAAGAGAAAATAATTAGTCTAAAATGTAAGACCCGCTGCAGAAACCCTGTAAATGTTGTAGTTGAAGCCCTCATCACTCCTGAGAGCATAAGTGATACTCATCCATGCTTCTCCCAGTAAATCCACTTCTTCATCAATTTAATCATTTTACATTTTGATAGGGAATTCTGTAGTCTACATTATTATGTCATAATGACTGATCTGACATCTCACCAAACAAAACCTGCAGTTCAAATGTTTTTAAACTGATTTGAATGTTTTGTGTTTAAGAGACGATACTTGAGTGATGCATTTACTACAGCGCTCTTAATGAGAGAAACAAGACGGCTCTTCGTGCATATTTCACCACCTGACAGCATTCGAGTCAGACTCAGAACAGTGTCATGTTAGTCATGTTAAATTGGCTTCACATTTATGTAACAAGGTGTCTGAATGATGAGGCACAGCAAACATCTTACTCAGCTGTTCTAACAATATTCCTGTGGGCCATGTCATATTCTAAATGGAGATGATCACCAAGGACTGTACGTAAGACTGTACCTGGAGTATCCCTCTAGGAGCTGCGTGAGGCGGGCGTAGGAGAGGCGGGACTCCGGCACGCTGACCAGGAAGGGCAGACCCACGTTCTCCGTGTTGGGCCGACACAGACTCTTGTGAATGGGCCAGTGGTTCTTCTGACACACTCTGGGAAAGGAGTAGGATAGTAGAAAAGTTAAGAAGAAAAATGACAATGTGCATTTAAAAACATGTTCTAACGAACTCGATGTGTAATGTTGAGCAAGGCTGAGACGGCATGTTTAGTAGAACTCACTGATTGCAGTAGCCCACACGGTAGCAGCGAGTGCACCGCTTCAGCTTGTCTTCCTCAGACACCGGAGGCTTCAGGCAGGCGGCACACTTAGAGATGGGAATATTAGGGACCTGGAGTCTCTGTGGGGAAAACAGAGGGCGAAGAAATCCCTCTCAATATCACCGACGTCATAACACTGACGCATTTCATATGCTGTAGAAGTATAACATCGGGACTTGGTTTTAATTACCTGCTGCACTCTGAGCAATACCACTCTCTCTTTGGCCATGTCTTTGGAAAGCACCTCAAAGCAGAATAATATGTCAGAGGAGGACACTGTGTCCAGGGAATGGGACCACAGGAACATACGCTGGAAGCGGTTCTTCCCCACCTGAGACGAAAACAACGAGTTCAGTTTGGTCCTCAAGCGAGTCATTGTTCCAGTTCTGCTCAGTGAACAGTGCTCAAGGATTACCGCAGCTGCAAATCTATCAGGACTCTATTTTAGTTCCACGCCCACATAGTGAGAACAGAAAACACGAGCACTTTGTAGATTAAGTTACACACGTAATAGCATTATTAATGTTTACAAATATTGATTTTATGTATTCATTATAATATTATTTATTTATTAATAATTATTAGTTTGTCTTTCCATGTTATGTCATCTTTGAAAATGATGCTTCACAATAAAAACATTTGAAACACGAATGAAGCATGAAATAAATCCTGAATATTTGAAATATCAAACCTCTGCCAGCCTGAGGTTCTCTGGTTTGATCCTGACGTTCCTGGAGATGGATTCGAGGACCTCCGCCGTACTGGAGTTCTCCTTGCTCACACTCACCAAAAACTGAGACACACACACACACACACACACACACACATAAAAGCACATTAGAGAACAGGTCACATGGAAGATATCTTTACGTCGTCTCAAAAACAAAAGACACATTTCTGCATTACATTGTTAACGGACACTGAGTAGTGCGAGCGTTTAAGTGGAAACCAGTAATGTCATCTTACCTTGATGGGTTTTTTATGAGGTTCCTTAGCAAAGTAGAAAACCGAGAGCACCTTCTGTTTCTGGGGCAAGGGCACGGGCAGGTAGAGGAAGGGGTCAAAGGTGATAGACACCTGGAGTGAGGAGAAGGTCAAAGGAAGTAGGTTAGTCATTACTGACTACACGACAAACATTTCAAAGCATTCACTTTTAAGAAAACAAAACACTTTGTGGAAAGTTATTGCGCGTTACTTTTGAGCATGTGGGGCAGACCAGCTTGGATTTGAACTGGCCTTGGAAGAGGTCCACTATAAAGGAGTCGTTTCTCATCTTGTGCCTCTGCCACGCCTCCTCCGCCACCACCTGCACCAACAGATGAACACACAAGCAGGCTCAAGCTTGACTGCAGGAGGAACAGTAGTTACTTCAACAAAAGAACACCATCCTCTAAAGAACATTATATACTTGTTGTTATCCTGTGTAAAGTAACGAGTCAAGTGCAAGTGACCACCGTTAAAGAGAAGTCCACCTCCAGATGGGGAATGGTAAGTGGACTGCATCTATATAGCACTTTCTCCATCTTTACCACACATGTCAGCATACACACATTCATACAGAGTCAGAGGCGACCGTGCAAGGTGCCACATGCTCCTCTAGATATCTCATAGGTGAGAAAAGCTCCCACCTCATCCAGCCGCCCGTCAGAGTCTACCGTCTCTGTGTAAGGTTTGTTCTGGATCCGGTTCAAGTCCTCATGGAGCCCGTCCAGCAAGAAAGCCATGAATTCCTGGGCATCGTGCTGGGCGTAACCTGTAAACTGACTGGCTTTACTGGCAACAATTGCCTGTACAGTTTCAAACAAACAACAAAGAGGAGGAAGAAGGGGAATTAAAACACTGATCTTATTGATCTTGCTTAAATCAGCATAAATGTTTCCCGTGAGGGAAGAGTGAGTGTTAAAAATGTGGTCCATGTAGTCACAGACGGATTCAACGTTTCCACTTTAACAACTGCAAATAAGAAAGATTTACTATACATTTCACTTGGAAAGTGCTTGGATACCTTGAGCTTTGAGGGTTGGAAAGCATGATGTGTTCCTTTCCAAAGGGCCCTGAGCAGCACAGCAAAGCCAATGGCGAGCCTGCCTCCTGTTCCCAGAGGATTGTTACAGTTGATCTCTGCCTCAAATGCTCGATCTGCAGGGACACCGACAATAGAGACAACGGAAGACATCAATCAAAGACGCTACGAGCTTAGACGCACATGGAAAATCATCACAGTGAAACTACCTTGGAATGACTTCACATGGAGGAATGTGGAAACAAGCTCAAGTCTTCAAACACTATTGAAATCCAGTCACTAAAAATACTTTAGTTAAACCGTACATTTATTTTCAAACATTTTAATTGTACATGCCTCAATTAGAACGCAAGCTAGTTCTCCTAAACTGGAAAAACAAACCCTCAAAGTAACAATGTATTGTGATCGTCATGGAGCACTTAGAGAAAAACTCAGGTTTACACTTTGTGCCGTCTCTGGACTTTGCTGAATCCAAGCTTTAAATTTGCACTATGTCATTGTCATTATTAGTGACACACCGCAACAATTACTCTTCATATTGAATTCTTAAGTGAGCTTGCCGTTAGTTATTGCTATAATGAATTGAGAAAAAAACCAAAACACTTTAGCCCCTTGTAACTGAATATGCGATATATACTTTAATCAGCTTACGTATCATTTGGCAACCTTTGGCTACAATGATCATGTCACAGGTGACCTAGATTGTGCAGCAATTATTTCAATGTTTTAAATGTTAGAACTGCAGAAACTACAGTCCTTCTGGCATATTCAGATAAAACCAGAGAAGGTTACAGAGTCCTCATTAAATGTGTTCCTGTGGGCCACTTGGCACTACTTTTGTGTCCATGTTAGCAGTCGCTAGTACTATCGGCAAGCAGAGGCAGCCAATATAACCAGAAATAATGAGGCATTAATTACCATAGTCCTACTAAAACACACACTTATTCCACCACAGGTTACTGTCTTTGGCACTAGAATAAAGTCAGTGTCATTAATTATGCATTTGTGCAACATTAAGAACTTTTGATCAGAATGGCATTAAAATGTAACCTGTACTAACTTCACCAAACTACACACTATTTACCATGGAAGTAATCCCGGAGTTCTCTGGTGTTGGACAGGGATTGGATGACACTGTTCATGAAGCAGGTGTTGCCGAGGTTGACCAACCCTGTAAAACCAGGCAGGCACACCTTCTTCTCCTCCTCTTCTTCATGGCGCTCATTGCTGGCAGGAGGTGCGTGGGTCATGGGCTGCACCATGCAGGTGGGTTTAGGCTGAGATGGGAAAGACTTACACATCAATTCTACAAATTAGAACCAATTCAATTGTCACCTTCCCCTCTGCCTTCTAGCTCTTGGACTACACTAACGTCGATACATTCTTATCTCTTCAGTTTATTATTGATCTTTCTGCTCACCGTGGTAACAGTGGGCTCTGGCTTGGTGAGAGCAACATGCTCAGAGACGTTGCGAGGAGAAACATTATCCAGACCGCCATCTTCCACTCTGGACGAGGTCTTAGGGGGCTTGTGTTTCTCCTCCCCCAGCCTCGGAGGTTCATCCTTGGCTGGGAGGCTGTGGTGGCTGCTGCCTGGCTGGCTCTTCTCCATGCAGGAAGGGCTGGAGGGCACAGCGACCTTGGCGCCGCCCACTGCACCTTAAACAGGAGAATGGAGCTTGTGGTTAGAAGCTAAAGGTCAACATTAAACCAAGACACTGCCCAGTATGTGACATGAATAGTTGTAAACGTATAGCATGTAAAGCCTTTTCATGTGGGCATACTTTGGAAAAATGTATTCCCCATAATTTGAAATCATTATTCTTTAGTTAATATGAAACATTGGAAATGCTTTATTTTACAGGTAGGTTAGAAGTGTGTCACTTGGTGCCAATTATAGGAGAAACTGGAATTTCCTTGAAAGAAGCTCCCTTCAAACCCAAGTAAAATGTATTTTATTTATTTTTTACAGAAGCCCTGAGGGGCAAGTGAGAACAATAAATGATGCTGATCCATTTGCTAAGTCTGATTTAAATGGTCTTCTCTCCTGTGCTCATGACTGAAGAACAGGTACACAATTAAGCAAAGACATCTGTGGGGAAAAAAGGTTTGCCAGGATCATTTTCTTAAAATGTTTTTAACCTGTTCTCAAGTCATAAACACAGAGACAAACTCATTTAGATCAGGCTTAGAACATTTTTCACAAGAATCCTTCTTCTCTCACTTGCCTCTCAGCTCTTCTGTAATTCTGAAAATATTTTTAACTATACGTTTGCTTGTACACATTTATTTTTGCTCAGCTGACCTGTGTGTACCAATTGAACACGGTCTGTATTTTTCCTGTAAATCGAGGCAAATTGCATAGTTCTTTATGGAAAACTTTGAAGGAAATTATTGGGAAGTAATAAAGGAATTACGAAATACTCGGAAAATAAACCGAAATATTCTCTATTCCCATTTGGATCCATGTCATGGGCTCTCAAGGGCACCACGGCTTGAGTGTCACAGTCTGCAGGCCACATTAGGCTCACAGGATAAACTGCCACCCAGATCTACTTACTAGCTAAGTTACAGAGTTCAAATTCCTGTCATCCACACACACACACACACACGTGTTTGCAGAGGGGTACAATAATGTGCGTTGATTTAAAGATCATGCGTTTTCAAATTCATGTTTGTGATTGACACTGAGTATCAAGAGTATATCATTTCACCACACGTGCAACATCACAAACTATAAGTGCATACTGCTAACAAGTAGAAGCCGGCAGCACACCTTGTGTGGCGGGGGCCTCGAGACCCCCCCAGCGCTGGCTGTGCCTCTTCTTCAGGGTGATGTCCAGTCGGGACGGCGTGAAGGAGTAGCTGCACTGCTCAGGCTGGATCAGGTTTCTGAGGCCAGGAGAGAGAAATGTGGACAAGTCAGGTTAAGAAGACAAAAGATCGACATGGGGCTACAGCTCACAGCGAATCTGTGACATGTTTTATCTACTTAAGTTTGAGGTTGATTTTTAATGAATATATGTACATAATGAATGTTTTAAAGACATTAAAAACCTCTCATTGTGTCATAAAGTACAGCAACTACCTTGATTACCTATAAGGAGTTGGAATGATCAGACATTAAAAGCTGATCCTTTGGAGGAACATCTAATCTTTGAAAATCTAGACTTTTCTTTGATTTGGAAAAGCAACTGAAGGTGGTACATATTTTTTTTTTGACATGGGCATTTTTGTCCATGACACCAGAGCAACTTCTTTAAAGTGAGGCACAAGGGTCACATTTGAATTTTGTTTGACTGGCAACAGTGACAGTAACTCTTACCGGAGTTTGACTTGCCACTTGAAGACTGTGTTTGGTCCACAGTCTGAATGAAGCCGCAGAAAGTTAGTGTCACTGTGAAAAGAAAGAGAGAAAGATCACTCTCTAGTTGTTGATTCAAGACATTTAACCACCGCAATGGCATAGCCATCCTTTGTTTGTAGCATCTTCACATTCACTACCTTGTCTGGAAGATGAGGGTGAAGTCCTGCTCCCTGAAGAGGACCCTGGCCGTGTCCCTGCAGATCCCCTTGGTGTAAACATTGACCACCATCAAGTCCGTGCCCTTCTCGTACGAATCATTCTTCACAATTTGCAGGTTGACCATGGGCTCTGGGGCTGCAGGGAGTTATTACAGGAATCAACAAACTCATATTTAACTGCTGAATAAATCAGTGCTGAGAACAAACATGACTGTGTGCATACAGTACATTTGTTATTGCTACTATGTGCATATATTGTATATACATACATACTTTGTGAGAATGTGGGGGTATGTAGCACCCAATAATCTAATCATTCCGGGAAAATGTGAAATGCCTGAAAATGTAAAAGAATATGCACTTAACCAAAAATGCATTAAAAAAAAAACTCCTTTTGTAAAACCGTGATCATCGATGTAATAAAATGTCCTGACTGATAATGTAGGTCTTTATTTTCAGTACTGAGGATGTTATTTTGATGGATAATGTAATAATCAAGCAGTAATCTGTGGGGCTGAGCATTGATGCCAAAAACTGCAGTTTATTGAAAGAATGGCCACTTCCAAAAGAGAGTCGTTCCCCGTGTTAAAAAGCCCAGCAATTCAGCAGGAAATGTTTTTCTCTATTCATGACGACTGTACGGGGGAATTTTGATGCAAGTCACCCTTGTTTTAATTATATGTAGGTTCAAAGTTAGGCATTAATAGATGCGTGACAGGTGGGTGCTGTCTCAGGTCGCTAACCACTTGCCGTCTACTCTGCTGCGTCACCAGGGCCCCGACTCAACTCCACCAACGATGCACATTTTGGGATTGGCCAGGCGTTAGACGGTGGCTTCCCTGTGAAGATGTCGACGGCCGCAGCCGCCCACTTTGAGCTTCACAGCGGATTTTCAGAAACCTATGGGTGACGTCACGGAGACTACGTCCATATTTTATAGTCTTTGGTAATAATGTAAAACAGGATGAAAGTGTCATGTGAACATTTAACAGTGATTTGCTTTTTGTAAAGTCCATTTACATTTGATCAGGTTAAGTGCAAATTTAATAACGTTTTCAGGAAATTATTGCGTTATTGGGCGCTACAGGGTACAAAGATTCTAATTAATAAGTCTAATGGGTATATTCTGCATTCTAACCTTCCCGTTTCATTTCCAAAGGAGGCTTCTCCTTGGACTGGTCCCGCTTCTCCTCTCCGTCACAGCTGCCCTGCCTCTGGGCTAGAGCGGGTGACTGGCTTTGTTTAGCATCCATGGCAACAGCTGGTATCGAACCTGCCTCTTTTGAGTCAAGCCGCTGCTGGCAGGTCAGAGTATCCTGCTCAACAGGCTTTTTCTCTGGCTCAGAGTCAGTTCTCTCTCCCTGCGTCTCTGCAGAAGCAGAGTGCACTACGTTGTTGAAGCCGATAGGTTCGAGGCAGTCGCTGGTGCCGACGGGAGCTGCTGGTTGGTCATCACTGCCATGTGTTGTTGCTTCGGACCCGTCTGAAGACTCCTTTCGCTTCTCTGCAACCTGAATCAGAAAATACAAAAAAAGGTATTATACCCCAAATCCTCCAGAGAACAACTTTCACTCTTTAGATCATTTGAATATCTAGGGGAAGCAAGGAATCCTTCACCTCACAGAGTTTCCACAACCCTTTTCTTCCCTCTCATCATAACAAAAGAAATATGACAACGCTGTTCCAGTTCAAACCAAGGCCATGTAAAATATCAGTTCATTTTTCTGAGAGCTGAAGCACCTGCAAGGTTGGTTTGTTTGACACTAGATGCAGTGAAGACACCTCACTACACTACACACACCAGCCGGAGAGAACATTTCTCTCTCGTCTGCGTCACTCCTCTTCATCAGGCAAGCTGTGTGAACAAACTAAGTAGCACAGAGTTCTTTTGCAGAGGCAGTAATAAGGTAGGATGTCTGCTGTTTGTAATGGCGTTTAATAAAATGACTTTCTTCCAAGCTCTTGAAAAGGCAGTGCCCACACAGGCCAGATGGTGTTATTGGCTATAATCTTATTCAATCAGAGCACTGAATGATCCAATGTTTCTACAAGTTAAACTCCAGTCCTGTGGTTTGGTCTATATAGTTGAAATAAGATGCGTTTATACCGATATACCATAAGCACAAGTTCTTCCATTGTTGAAATTAAGCCCACATTCAAACGTGGCATTATATAACAGCCAGTTAGATAGTAACGACAGACTGCTCTCATCTACACTGTTTTAGGACAGAACTAAATTAAACCGAGTCACATCTGACTAGACACTAAACACATTAGTTGTTGGACATATAATATTTTAGTCACTTATATTCAGCAGGCAAGTAACAATACCAATAACTGTAACATGTAATATCGTTAGTCTCACAATGCCACCCGTACACATTTTCATTGCGATATCGTGTGATACGATATATCGTTACATCCCTAATATTCAGTGTTACATTATTGAGACAACAATGCAAACAATTAATAAGTACATTTTGATTCTAAATGAAAGGTGTGTTCAGATGTCACAACCTCTCTCACCTGAGTGTTGTTGGTGTGGCCGCCAGCAGCGACAGCAATTCCTGCTCTCTGTTCCTGGCCGCTGCCTCGTCTCTCTGCTCTGCGTTGCGTCTGTGGGCTCCGACCAGCGGGCAGGTGTGTGTGTGGAGTTTTAACACCGGCTGCTGTAGACTCGACCGATCGCGTGTCCCTGTCGGCTGGTGATGTAGCCTCCTTGGTGGCCGTGGGCAGCTGTACAATGGTGCGCTTGGCACCGGGTTCCTGAGGCTCGCTTTGCGTGACTGTAACAGACGTGCTGGTGGTGGTTGAGCCATCTCCAGCTCTCACCCCTGCAGAGTCTTTGGTGGCCTTGTCACACGCTTGTTTGTTTTTCAGGCCACGCTTGACACCCCGCTCAGCTTTGCCACCACTGCGTCTTGACTCGCTGTGTGCAGGTATGGAGGGAGGCTGGGGCTGGAGTTTTGGCTGCAGCGGAGGATAATTTAGGTTTCTCTAATGACTCCGAGGCGACAGGCTTCACCTCCGGCTCCTTGTCCTTTTTGGTCTCTGTAGGTACTGGCTCCTTCTCCTTCTTGTTTGACTGAAGCAGAGTATATAGAGGTAAAAACATTTTATTATTTAACCAAATGCTGACAGAGCTAAAGACCCCATCTCCAGTGTGAATGTCACTAATAACTAAAAATACAGTTTCATAAAATAATAAAATATTATGACAAAATGCTACATGTATTTTTTTTTTAATTAAATTGGGTTGGGCGATTGGACAAAGATATTGGCCATGGGCGTTTGCCTGACAACACTGCCGTTTGTTTTTTCTGTGTGATATTTGTCATTTTATTTTGCTCATATAAAAATCACTCTAATAGCTGGATCGAGTTTTGGTGACAATGGGCCGATCTATTCAATTAAATTCTATATTGATGCACTATATACATTATATACTCAACTATTCATTCCTGTTTAAGTTTTGACCAATAAAAAAAGTTTACACTTGAATTGTAATTTTAAAAACAAATGTATGAACATTAAAAAAAAACTAAAATAAATGTTTACCAAGTCACTGGTGTACGATTTATTATTTTACTAATAAATAACAATTCAGACAATGTATATCCGTTTGTTTGTTTTAATCCTTTTATTGAATTTTGGCAAATATTACAGTGTTATTAAAATATAATATAAAAGAATAGCAATAAAGATAATCATAACAGTAAATAAGTATTGCAGCCCTACCCTAAAGTGAGGCATACATCTTAATAATTAAACATTGGTGTCGGATCTGTACTCCGTATCAGACGATCTCCAAAGCCCAGGTGTCGGGACTGAAAAGTCTTATCTTATGTAACTCACCTTAAGCGAAGGCCAGATGTGAAAGGGAATCTTCTTGTGCATGATGACATGCAGGAAACCTCCCTTCTCCTTGTACTGGACTCTGCTACATGAGGACTCAATTTCCTCCTGCAACTGGCAGCTCCACTGCCGTCCATCTGAAAAATTAAAACATGCATACAGATGTTATTAGAGCAGACCTGGTTGTATTTTAATTTCATTTGTTTCTTTTCATTTATGCTCTACTGTAGTTTCTGTATATGTTGCATGTTTTACAAGGACTTACCTGGGAAGCACACATTGCAGTGTGTATCGGTGAAGGTCGTGTTGATATCCTCTATCCTCTGCACCCCCTCCCCGCAGCGCAGTCTGACAGTCACTTCATTGACATTCTGCTTCCAGTCCACAAACACATCTAAAAACCAGAAAAGGAACTTAAAATAGTGTACGTCTCCTTTCCACCCTGATTGTTACAATACATTCAATGTTCGAGTCACAGGCCTGAGCAAAATTGAAGCTCCATTCCAAAAGACAACGCAGTCAACTTCTTCTGGCAAATATGGACGAATGAAATAGTTTTTTTTAGGCTTTTAAGTAAGTCCTATGGGGAACATGCTACAAACAAATTGCACCTGCTCACAAATTCACATAACTCATATCATTGCACCATATGCTCAAGTGGGTCAGTCCAGGTCACAGACTGAGGCAGACAGTACAGTGAACTCAGCATTCACAGATGGGACATCTAAAATTGTCTGGGTGTATTAAGAGCATTAAGGCAAACGATAACATGCTACCAAGTCGTACACACGCTTTTCAAGATAGAGTCAAGGGAGGAAACGCAACTTCAGTCAAAAACATCCAAACATGAAAAACTAAACAAACACATACCATTTTCCATAGTGACCTCAAAGCCGTTGCAGTGATTATAATGAAATATCATCCCAAAAGAACAGCGAGTGCTAGATTTCCCGCCGGCAAAAAAGTCAGGTATGGATCTTACGCACACTTGATTTAGTCTTCAACGACAACAAGAGCCTCGACTTTCCACTTCTTCACTCTCTCACCCCCCCCCCCCCTCTCTCAAACTTAGTCGCTCTAGAAAGGTCACAAGCAACACCCAATCCCTTTTAGCTGGTGACAGTTGCATTTCCAGTGGAGCCACACCCACGGTGCACTCTCAGAACTGGGTAAAACACCACCCTGACATCAGTGTTTCCCAAAGGATTTTGTGACACTATGGTGTCAGACCCTCCAGGTGGGTGGGGCAGCATGCTTCCCCATAATAATGTTGTGCTCGAAAAATACATTTAGTCATAAACACATTGTTTGTAAAGATATACAAATCTAAACCACTGCCCTGCCCCTCGATCCACAAGCTATACATGCGGACCAATGAAAACACAGCATGACTTCTCTCATGTACCTGTGTTCACTGCATTAGAAAGAAATAGCTTAGTCTATTATATTGTTCAAAATGCCTTCTGGTGATATTCAAGGAGAACAAACACCAATCCAGCATGATGGAGTATCTGCCAAATACTGCATTGATCCAATATCAAGTATCCCTACTGGAGCTGTTCCTAGTTACTTATGAAGTGCCGGATCAGCGATGTGTTGTCATCAACACAAGATCTATTATTATAACTTTGACCTCAGTTCTTTTTATAATACACCACATTTAAACCTAGGGTGGGTAGTGTGTATTTGTTGAAATACTCTTTACATCCCGACAGCAATCAATAAATCAGATGCTCTTACCAAAAGAAGAAAATAAATCTGCTATCTGTGGCTATCGCAGGTCTGTAATAAATCCATTCAATCATTTCCTTCTGCCTGCTCGTCTTTCTACCTCAAGGTCTGCCTGCGTGCACTCTGCCCTCGCATTCATTTGCGCGTCACCGGAGCCTTCCGCAAGCATCTCGACAGCTGTGAGTACCAACAATAGCCATGTTTGTTGTTTACGTTCACAATTATATGTTTGTGTTCATAATGATAATTTTAGAGGCGTGGCTTCAGAGGGAGGCCTGAAGGGGCGGGCTGGCCGTGTTGCAAACTTGCACATTTTGGAGCCACTTCTGCTACACATACTTTGATTTGAAAATAGTTGGAAACATTAGGCTGGGTTTTTGGGTTGGATAATTGTAAAAATATAGTTTACTCTTGCTGGCTTCTCCAATCTTACTCAGCCTCGCTTTAAGCAGCCACATGGAAGAACAACACCAGTCCAACATGACTCGTGTATATGTGTACATGTCTACACTGACTTCAGACTGGAATGAGATAGACTTGGGAATTAGCAGGCTCTTTGGTCAAGGGCTTATGTGGAATGTGGTATTTCTTCCATCAGCATTTCTACCTCCAGGGATGAACCAGTGTCAGGCATATCCATCACATAATGCTATCACAATACTGCAATAATTATTTGTGTGGAACAAATAAAAAAGGACAAGGAAGTAAGATTGTTTCCCATTTGAACACCTACAAGGATTAGCAAGCAGATTTTTCCTACTAAGGAACACAAAGTGGAGTGAATAAAAAGATAGATACCTGAAGTAAAAGGAAAGCATAAATCTAATTTAGTCTTGTACAAGGATTTAAGTCTTGTACAAGGATAATCCAGAATACCAATAATGAATACTTCAGTGGTCAGGCAAGAATAGCCACAGTCCTCTTTCTTGTTATACTCTAAAACTGAAAGAAAGAAGATTTGTCTTATATCATTTTTAGCTGTACAAGACATTTACTGTGTACTAACACTTGAAGTAAATGTTGGAACCAAGAAACGTTGACATGTTCTTTTTGTCAAATGTTTGCGTGGGAATGTTTTTAAAACAAACAAAAGCACATCTACCTTTATCTACTCTCCTCTTACAATAAAATGCAGCCTAGAGCGTTTCATCGAAGGCAATACACCATATAAAAAGGAAAAACACACACGATATTGTCTCATATTGATGGCAAGCCGTTAAATTGAATCAAATTGAAATTGTATCGTGAGTGTCTGCGATATCGGCAGAAGAAGAAAAAAATCAATACCATATCATGATGATACTTGTGATTTACACCCTATTTTGTATTGTGCACTACACATGTACAAGTATGCATGTGCACACAGGCGATGCAATGCACTTTACAGCCTTCAGTTTCACAGTAATCCTCTGATGGACAGTTGGTGCTGGTGACATTCTAAGAAGCGTAGTGATGAACCAACAAAGGCAAGGAGGAAGAAAAAGAATACAGCAAGCTATTAAACATAAACAAAAAAATTCACAATTTCTAAATACTTAAAAATCCATTAGGCAAATATTTTAGGGGGAGCTAAATGGTATTCAATGTTTGTTAGACCTCGGGGAATATGCACAATACGTTTTGGAGAGAAACAGTGAATGTCAACATAACAGCTTAGGAGAACAGAAACAGGTGTTTTATTCCATTTGATTGTACCCAACAAATAATCATCAAATTAAAATCAACAAAAATGGTACTACTTGCACAACACATCCTTCTTACCTTTCTTGACCTCTGCAATAACCCCGTCTACTGCTGCAGCGGCTACCCTCTTGGCCTCTCTGCTCTCCTGGTTGGCCCTGTCCTTCTGCTTCTTCTTACTGGTACTGGAGGACAGGTCTGAGCTGTTGTCCCTACCATTGCCTCCCCTCTGCTGAGCCCCACCGCGACGTCCCACTGTCCCGTTACCAGCCACACCACTACCACCGCTGCTGGCCATCTTTGGGCACTTGGCACTAACAGGCCGCCCGTCGCCGGAATCACTACCACTGCTGGGGTCTGGATCTGAGGTGTGCCTCTTCTTGCCTGGCCCGGCTATTTTGGCGATGATACTGGTCTGAACTCTCCCAGAACACAATCAGGAAAGCTAGTGAGGGATGGGGACCTGAGGCAGAGGGCAAAGAGACATGTATTAGTCAAGTGGAGAAACTAATACTAATGTCCATGATTGATTGACATCAATATGTGCCATGTTTAAGGTTCAACTGAGTGTAAAGATAAGACAATCAGCCTTTACTGTGTTTGTATAATAATAATAATAATAATAATAATAATAATAATAATAATAATACACACACTGAGGTAGGGAGAGCAGTTCACGGTTTAACTAATTAGGAGCACGTTTCAAATAACTACAACAATGCTAAACGAAACATAAACATTATGTCCTGCGAAAGGAAGCATACTGCAGCACATAACATTAGCCCAACTAACGTTAGACCGACATTGAGCCTTGCCTCGTTTCCTTAGCATAGCAACAGCAAGCTGCTAGCTTGGACAGTCAAATGACAAACAAAGGACAACAGCCATATCAGCCATCTTATTCGGCGTTCAGTACAGCACATTTACTAAGATCATGGGTTGTGTTCTTTACGCTAGCAAGCCTAACAATGCAGCTTCCCGTCCCCAGAGTTGTTAGCTTGGTAACTGGTAAGTTAGCCAGCCGACTGCAGAGGTTCGTTTATTTTAAGGCACACGTGTTTTGGACTGTCATGTGCCTGTGGATATGAGACGCATACATTGTCCTGCAGCGTAGAACTAACGTTATTTTTGTAGAGATTAGGTTTTAGTAATATTATTTATTAGAATTAGCACACCATCTTTAGTGAATGACAATAAAACGTTACTTTATTGTACTTAGTCCACATGGAGTGTGGGACAATACAATTATTGGGCTGCACATTGGGGTTTAAATACACTGTATCTGAAATAACTGTCTTGGCTTAACGGACTAGAAATACCGCCCACACTACTACTGCATAATGTCAGAGGGAATTATAGAGCTCGTTCATGAATACGATCACGAACGTTACATATCTTCAATCTTCTAAAAGAGCGCAGGACAGGTCATACAATCAAACGCTCCTAGTCTTCGAGAGTGTCATTAGCCCCATCAAGCTAACGCTAGTTGACACGAAAGGGTTGATATGGCTACCTATTTTAAACAAACAACACAACATGACATCCAGTGCCACCTGACGCCCAGCTGTGGTTAAATGCCAAATACACATTGACATTAAAATGGAAGACTTACTGGTCTTCAATTTGGGGAGAATTGAATTCCGTTCCCAACACACAATGGCCGGCGACTCCTTCTGCTTCTCCCGGCTGCTAAGCTCCTTCACGGCCGCGGGCCGCTGCCCGCACTCGAAACCCCGCAGTCCACGGTGCTTCTGGAATATTCCTTCCTTATCCGGGACCCATTTTTGGTCATTTAAAACTGTTTATTTCAGATGTTCACGCAAAAGACAACAATTGAAAAACTGTTCCGTCTGTTGGTATCGTTCGGCCTCTGCGGGGTGAGTCCTACTTTGTTTGGAACAAATTACACTGCCGCCCGGCCAAACGTGAAACGAGTGCGCGCATAGGCCACTTCCTGGCTGGCGCGTTCACGTGATATGTAGCGCTTCCTCTCTCTCTCTCTCTCTCTCTCTCTCTCTCTCTCTCTCTCTCTCTCTCTCTCTCTCTCTCACACACACACACAATACTCAGTTTATACAGTCTATTCACACCAGGCTGAAATTATCTGGTTTACAAACGTTTTAATATACATTATGATCTTTTGTTGTGGCTTATTTATCAATATCAACAGTGGAAGAAATTGGGTGTAGCACAAAAACAGAATAAAAACTGAAATGATGAGCACCTTAAAGTTGTCTGCATTTACATATGTTGAAGGTCAAAATCTAATCTTATTAATACTATTCATATCTCAGTTGATATTATTATGGAGGATGTACTGTATGGGCCATATATGCCAATACATATGGAGCTCTTCCCAGAATGGACTAAGGGGAACTTCTGCTTCAGCTGAAGACCATCCTAGATCCTCCAGTCAACCTTCAATGGTGCTCATATGTCAACTTTTTTATGGGCCTATATTCCCACAGATATTTTGTAACCACCTGAGGAGGGCGCTGACAGGGCCATGGACATATTACATCAAAACCCCTACTATTTTTAGACAGGAGCCTTGTCCTACATGGCATTCTGGGCCCTGTGTCATCCTCTGAACATGCACTAACATGATGGTAACAGTTATGATGCAGACATGTGCAACTGTGGTAAAGCATGACGACACGCAAAGAGCATCCCGAGAAATAATTATGGCACTGATACGTGATTACTTGTCACTGTATATCAGTTCATATTTCTATTTTGTATCAGAAGTACCAGATTGCAAACATTGTTTACTTTCCATAGTTCATTATGTTAACAATCTCTGGCCTAAATCAGTGTTTACTTGCACATGTTTATCTCAACCTTTTGATCAGAAAAAAAAATCTGATCATTAAAGGTGGAGACTGTTTTGTTGAAGGACACAGAGAATAATAAACACTGAAAAATGTAACAACACAACAATATTGTATAGCAAAAAGCTATACAGTCAAAGCCTAGTATTACAAGTAAAATGTCTTTCTCCCTTAATTCTAATGTAGATCCTTTACTTTTGCTCCTTTAGGTTTGGGTAAGAGATGGTTGTAAAGTCTGCAACGACAGACTTTGTCAAAGGCAAACCAAGGACTCATGAAAGCATCCAATAGCATCCTTGCAGAACACAAAAATAGAAATGGGACATCCTACATTCTTGCAGGCCCTGGTTTGAACACATGCACATTCACGCCACAAGACAGTCAGGTTAGAAAATGGGAATAAAGCCTGGATACTGTAATCTGATTTCTAAAAGCTACATAGACACAGAGAAATGTTAAGTTATCCAACCTTTATTCACAAAAATGTACAAGGTTAAACGTAACGCTAGCTTCTTTTGGTATTTTGCTTTGGCAATAAGATATCAAATTCACGTGGCTGCCAGTTGATACGATCTGAGGGGGAAATGTGTACAAAGTTTTTGGTTTATGTTTCAGAAAACACAAATTGTCATGCAAATAGCACATTGGTAAATGTCCAAGAAACTGGCATACTATAAGGCACAATTAAACACTGTAATACATACTGTAGAGCACTATGTCACTGCAGTGAGGCATCAGTACTGCAGACCGTACATATTCCTTCACAGTACATTTGATACAAACATTCACAATCTGTGCATCATAAGTTTAGCATTCATTAAAAATGGAAATGAATCCTGTTGATGACTAAAAGGAACAGTTCAACATTTTGGAAATTACACTTAAATGCTTTCTTGCTGAAAATTAGATAATTAATCAGTTTTATAAGAGACAGTTAGCGTAGCTTAGCATAAAGACTGGAGAAAGGGGGAAACAACTAGACTGACTATCCAAATGTAATACAGTAAACCAGCAACTCTAAAAATCGCTACTCAACAGGTTATATCTTGTTTGCAGTGAACATTCAGTTTTTGATAGGGAAAACGGCAACCAATGTGGATTGAAGCAGAATATTTGGTAAAATAAAAACATGTTGTGAAGTTTGGAAATTATTACATCTATTTTATTTCTACACATTTTGACCTTACAGTGCCCTGGGGTTATTGGAAATGTTCGGATCACACAAGTTGGAGCTGCGCAACATTCATTCATTGAAATGTTGATTTAGAATTTGAATGTCAATGTTATGAATAAAGCTTCAAACTACTCGATACAGCCTCAGAGGCTAGCTGTTTCCCCCTGATTCCCTTCTTTATGCTAAGCTAAGCTAACCAACTGCTGGCTGTAGCATGATATTTATCGTACAGTGTGAATCAATCCTCTCATATACAGTATATCTCAAAAGTGAGTACACCCTTTAGATTTTTGCAAATATTCTGTTATATCCTTTCAGGGGATAACATTATCCTACTGAAACTTTGATATAACTTAAAGTAGTGAGTGTGCTGCTTGAATAACAGTATAGATTTATTGTCCTTTGAAAATTACTCAGTACACAGCTGTTAATGTCTAAACAGCTGGCAACAAAAGTGAGTACACCCCATAGTGAACATGTCTAAATTGTGCCCAAAGTGTCAATATTTTGTGTGACCACCATTGTTATCTAGCACTGCTTTAACCCTCCTGGGCATGGAATTCACCAGAGCTGCACAGGTTGCTTCTGGAATCTTCTTCCACTCCTCCACGACGACATTACAGGAGCGCACGGATGTTGGACACCTTGCACTCCTCCACCTTCCTCTTGAGGATGCCCCACATGTGCTCAATTGGGTTTAGGTCTGGAGACATACTTGGCCAGTCCATCACCTTAACCTTCAGCTTCTTCAGCAAGGCCGTTGTCATCTTGGAGGTGTGTTTAGGGTCATTATCATGTTGGAAAACTGCCCTACGGCCCAGTTTCCGAAGAGAGGGGATCATGCTCTGCTGCAGGATGTCACAGTATATATTGGAATTCATGTGTCCCTCAATGAAATGCAGCTCCCCAGTGCCGGCAGCACTCATGCAGCCCCAGACCATGATGCTGCCACCACCATGCTTGACTGTAGGCAAAACACATTTATCTTGGTACTCCTCACCAGGGTGCCGCCACACACGCCGGACACCATCTGACCCAAACAGGTTTATTTTGGTCTCATCAGACCACAGGACATGGTTCCAGTAACTCATGTTCTTGGATTCATTGTCTTCAGCAAACTGTTTGCGGGCTTTCTTATGCATCGGTTTCAGAAGGGGCTTCTGTCTGGGGCGACGGCCATACAAACCGATTTGATGCAGTGTGCGGCGTATGGTCTGGGCACTGACAGGCTGACATCCCACTTCTGCAACCTCTGCAGCAATGCTGGAAGCACTCGCACGTCTATTTTTGGAAACCAACCTCTGGATATGACGCTGAGCACGTGAACTCAACTTCTTTGGTCGACCCTGGCGAGGCCTGTTCCGAGTGGAACCTGTCCTGGAAAACCGCTGTATGATCTTAGCCACTGTGCTGCAACTCATTTTCATGGTGTTGGCAATCTTCTTATAGCCAAGGCCATCTTTGTGAAGCGCAATAATCCTTTTTTTCAGCCGCTCAGAGAGTTCCTTGCCATGAGGTGCCATGTTGTCCAGCATTCAGAGAGAATTGTGCCCAAAACACCAAATTTAACAGCCCTGCTTATCATTTACACCTGAATCCTTGTAACACTAACGAGTCACATGACACCAGGGCGGGAAAACAACATCATTGGGCACAATTAGGACATGTTCACTATGGGGTGTACTCACTTTTGTTGCCAGCTGTTTAGACATTAACAGCTGTGTACTGAGTAATTTTCAAAGGACAATAAATCTATACTGTTATTCAAGCAGCACACTGACTACTTTAAGTTATATCAAAGTTTCAGTAGGATAATGTTATCCCCTGAAAGGATATAACAGAATATTTGCAAAAATCTAAAGGGTGTACTCACTTTTGAGATATACTGTAACTCCTGGCAAGAAAGCAAGAAAGCCTATTTCTCAAAATGTCTAACTAGTCCTCAAAGTTTGTCCTGAGGGTGGGGCCAGACGGAATGCCATTTTGTTACCAAAATAAAGAGGGTTTATGTACCAACCCTGTCTCCACTAAAATGACATTCCCATACAACTAAACTGCATTCTCAATTTTAGACTCAGCTAGTAGGCTACATATAATGTCTTCTTGTTTCATCACTTCTACCTGGCAGGTATTTATATTTAATATATAATAGTAGTATTTCACTGTGTACCAACGTTCACCCACACACAGACAGATAAACCAACCGGTAATAGCATCACTAGAGCCGTTCTGCTAGCATACACTGTTAGCATACACTGTTAGCATACACGGCTCTCATTATTACATTATTCCTGTGTAGTATTAGCCATCCTCCTACTCCAGGCAGATGTCCTTCATGGGCTGTTTATATATATATTGGCTTTGCAGAGTCAAACGGTTTATTTTATTTTCACATAAAAATTGTCATATCATGTGTAAAATGCATCCCTAGCACCACAGTTGGTACAAATTCCCAAATTGAAAATACATATGAATGCAATAACCCTGTGACCCCATCTTTCCAGTCTATGAAAGGTGTGCACATAAAATACACAGGACAAGGAACTTGTGACTACACGCTTGTCTCTGACTTTTGGCTTATTTGAAAATATTAAAATGTTTAAAGCCTTGTCATATTAAATTTAAACAGATTTCATTCAGAATTTTTGTCCTCATGCACCCAAAAGTTGTTGTGTTTGATACTGAAAGAAGACACCGTCCACTGTAGTTTAAATGACTTCCTCTTGCGATGAGCACAGCTCAGAATATACTTCCAGTAGTAAAAGAGAAGTCATCGAAAAAATGGGGAGAAAATTATATTGACCCGCTGATTATACAACAGTCACTCTAAGTAGAAAAAAAACAATAATGGATCAAATACAGATTGTTTGCAGCGCATTACTTTCACCCAAAGTATTATTGACCTTTCCAAATATAACTTTCATTTTTTAAAGTTCAAAACACAAATTTAAATGCAGATACATTTCCAGATTATTTTGAAAGTCAAAGACAAAAATAATGTGCACAAATTAAAATGAAATATGTGATATCAGACATGTTCAGTTATGGGTGTGTATATATATATATATATATGAAAATATGATGGCGACCGTTTTCAAATTCTTATTCGTAGACAGTTTGCACATAGAATATGCAAATTAAATTGCAGAGTGGTAAAATTAGCACCCTAGGCCTCTTCTTTAATTGTTTCTTCAAAGTCTATTGTACAGTTACTGTACTTGGAGAAAATGGCAGAACAATAGGATGATTCACCTGTTTTCTATGACATCGACAGTAGTGAATTACTGGCATGTGTTGTAGATCTGAATTTGTTTGTTGATGTCATTGAGGATGGCTTTCATCTTGTCCTCCAAGCCGTCCAGCTGACGAGCTTTCCCCTCCAGCCTCTTCTGGTTCTCATCATAGTTTTTCTCCATCTCTGTGGGAAGCAGGGGTGTCAGGAATGGTTACACAGCCAGGCATTAGCAGCATTTTTATAAATCTGTGACAGATTATTTGAACTCTATGTCTGTGTCTTTCAAATTCTGAAAGCTATAATTTTCTTCCTCCAACAAATGCAAACACATGAACCACACACACACAGATATATTAATAAGCACCTGCTAGCCTCTGGAGCTTGCTCTGAGCATCTTTCAATAGTTCCTTCGCTTCATCTCTGAGGCTCTCGGCCCTTTTCTTGGCGTCCTGTACAGCCTTGGCCTTTGTGTCGACCCGCTGCTGCACCTCATGGTATTTATCTGT
This sequence comes from Cottoperca gobio, assembly GCF_900634415.1. Taxonomy (NCBI): domain Eukaryota; kingdom Metazoa; phylum Chordata; class Actinopteri; order Perciformes; family Bovichtidae; genus Cottoperca; species Cottoperca gobio. The sequence goes on from NC_041361.1 coordinate 20,555,899, forward strand.
CAGCTGGCCGTCTAGAATCTGAGCATCGAGACAGAACAGACGTTTTTTCTTTAACATCTGTGTTCACTTTTAATGAGGAAAAGTGCACACACACACACACACACACACACACACACACACACACACACACACACACACACACACACACACACACACACACACACACACACCTGCTTGGCTTCGTTTGCCTTGTCTCGTGCCATGGTGGCTGTCTCTTCGGCTCGGGCCGCTGCCATGCTGTTGTTGGCACGTTTGGTCTTCAGGGCATTAATCTCCCGCCCCAGTGTGCCCAGGCGGCCCATGGCCTCATTCAGGTCCTTCTCACTGTTAGATGTCTCCGACTCGATCTGAGGACAGCATGCCCAATCAAAGCAAATTATAGAAGAAAAAAAAAAAACATGTTCTATTTTTGGGTTCAACAGTTACATTGTAAAAATCTGTAAAAGCATATAGTTAAAGATTTTTTGTGCTTGTGAACAAAATGCGCAACAATGGTCTAACTTTAAATATAGTTGTTCTATAGAGCACTTACTTATTGCTTAGTTAACCACTATTATGGCTCACAGCTTAATGTTTTTTCTTTTCTTTTGGTTGGTTACCTGTGCCAGTCGGGCTTCAGTCTCTCCAATGTCAGCTTTGGCTCTGGCTATGGCCTTCTCTGCTGACGTCTGGGCAGTCTTAGCATCTACCAGGGCCTGCTTCACTGTCTCTGCTGTAGTCTTCACCCCCTCAGCGCTGTGCCTTCATGAATAAATATGAAATGCTCTTTGTTAGTACAAATAATTCTCTAACCATACATTTGTTTTTAAGTCTGACTCTTCTCTGACTACCTTGCCCTCTTGGCGTCCAGCAGCAGTTGCTCTGCCTTGCGGACGTCGTCCTGCGTCTGCTGCAGGATGGCGTCCACGTTGGAAAGGCTGCGAACACGCTCCTTGATTTCATCCGCGAGGTGTCTGATCTGGAGGGGCGAGGCAGGGATGGAGAGCTCCAACACATGGTTCGCAACTGCCTCAATGCTGTCTGGGTCTGCACCCTCCTCTGAGAGAGAGACATCAGGGTTGATTAACTATTCTGCCTGTTCTTGGTTAACTTTGCAAAATATATCAAAATGTAGGAACCCGGCAGACTCACGAGTGAGGAAGTCTCTGATCTGTTTGATGAGGTCTCTCAGGTCATTGTTGGAGCGCTCCACTTTGTTCTTGGTGGCGGTGGCTTTGTCCAGAGCTGCCTGGGCTTTACCCTTGGCCTCCTCTGCCTTGGTCTTGGCGTCTGCCACCTGAAGGAAAGGAAGAAATGCTTAAAAAAAGAAATAACAGGCTGACAGATAAAAGTAATTCGCCATAACTGCGGTTACACAACAGCATTTTCCAAGAATTGTTTAAGTGATAAAGTCTTCCGGTTTAGTTTTTTTTAGTGTCCCCAATTTCACTCAAACCTGTTTTGTCTAAGTTCACATTTGTTCTGGAATGCAGTTGCTCCCTTAGTCAAAACACGTCTAGTATCGGACATCATGGAAAGACTCGTTGATCTTACGCCACTGACAAGACCTTGTGCTAACCACCTTTATATATCACATGATAACATTAGTAACCTCTCTAGAACGCAGACTCATCTACAACCCACTCTGTCCTTATGAAAGATGAATTCTCATTGAGAGGGAGTGAAGACAAATTGTATCAGATCTGACAACCCTTTATCGACCACTTCAATAACAGTGCGCTCATCTTTCCAACAAACTAGCCTGGTTTAAACGCAATTCACAAACGCAAAATTCATCTTGTTTTAATACATTTCTTTCTATTTATATGTAAAATTGAACTTGCGATAAATGTAATTTCTTCTTAATACCTAAAATACTTCTTCTTACTGTTCAACTGTGTGTTTCACTCTGAAGGAACCAAATGAAAGTGAACAACTCTGGATTTGAATTAGTGGAACTATACAGTATATACACTATATGTAGAACTCACTGCAATGGCAACAATCTAATTAAAAGACACTTCCAAAATAATTGAAAGGGAAAAACTCTCTGACTCTGAGATGAAAGTTTTTTTTAGACAAGGAACCACATCAGTTCACTTTGCAAGGTTGGATGAACCTCATCACAGCACAGACAGTAAACAGGAAATGCCACGTGCACACAGGAGGAGGTGCAGCAGTATGGAACATGGAGATATCCTTCATCTGTCCATTGTGTAGTGACTCCTGATGCACACAAGCTACCACCTCACCAATAAACAAACGTTAATATGTGGTCCAGCCTAAGAGGTGTGATGCTTGAGCCTCCATACCTTGGTAAAGAGTCCCTCCACATCTCCCATAGCTTTGTTCAGCTCCTTCTCTGCGTGTTTGGCTCTCTCCAGGGCATTGTCAGCTACTGCTACAGCGCCGTTACAGTTTAGGCCTCCACAGTGACGGCTCCCTTCATCGTCACGGCAACCTGCACCCCCACAAGGACTTTCCCCACAGGGAGCATCACCCGGGGCGCCGCAGACCTGTTGGGACAGGTGAACATGTATTTTTGTTTGTATGGAAAGAACCAGGCAATAAGAACACATTTGGTCGAGTTTAGACCAGAACGTGACTTTTTGTTGTCTGTTTATCATATAAATAAATATTATCCAACAGAAATTTATAATCTCTGCATTAAAATTGTCACAAAGGGACAAGAAAGTAGAAAGCCGGTGAGAGAGCCGAGGCTAGCCTAAGTTAAAGCTAACACTAAAGGTACTTAGCTGTTGTCTGTAATAGAGAACATATTCATTTTGATGAACCAACGTCTTCATTTTGGTATTCCATACAACGAAACGAAGCAGGAGCTTAATTAAATCCTGATGGGAAATATAACTAGCTGAGTCAAGTAGCAGTAACTGGCATCTCAGCTTCGGACTGAAGTCAAATTCATGTTATAGATGTTGTTAAGAAGCTACCTTTGAATCATATATTTTAATGAATGTTTTAAAGATTACTTTATTATGGATTTCAATATAAAGAGTAGACAGATAGACAGACAGAAAGTAGAGATACATATAATCCTTATGAAGTATTGACAATAAATAATAAGAATAACGTTTATTATTATTATATATTCTTTTTTTTAGCTGTGAAAAAAAAACTTTTGCTGATTTTCTTTTTTTTGTCAGGATAATTAAACTAAAGTGTTTGTTGTTGTAATACATATTCCGACCACAAGAGGCTGAAGTGCACCACTACTCCATAACGTCAGTTTAGCTAACGCTAGGGGCAGATTGGTGCCGATCAATTTACATTTCTTGCCAAAATAAAAAAATGACAGTAATGTTTTATTACTTGGTAACATACAATATATAAACCTTTTGTTTAGAGAAATTAAAACTCACCTGGAAGAAAACATCAACGCTTTAAGTCACTTCGGCTTCTTGTGGCAGAAATGAGTATTCAGCAAAAAAAACACACACATGGCAAAACTCTGTTTCACAGATGAATTTTTTAAAGGAATTTAGAAAGATTATCCAAAGCCTCTATTTTTTCACCTGTTCTTAAGTCATAAACACAGGAGAGAAAACAATCTAGGTCAGACTAAGAAAATAGATCACGAGATGTATTTTCTCACTTGCCTCCCAGGGCTTCTGTTATGCAGTTTACCAGCAGGCCTGAAAAGGCTTCTTGATTTCACTGCTTCTGTAGTTTCCTCTCTGTGCATTTGTATGGCTGTATTCATTTATGCTATCCCACTTTATCAGTGCTAACAGCTGCTTCAAATAAAGACGCAAACCTTCTCATTGATCTTCTTCAAGTCCAGGCCCTGTGCTCTGGTGTTGAGGTCTCCAAGCGCACGCTTGTTGGCAGCATTTTTACGGTTAAAGTCGTCCTTCTTGGCGGAGATGAGGCGCTCGGTGCGGCGGCGAGTGTCCGCAGATTGGCTGACTGTGCTGGGCCTGGTGGTTGTTGACTCATTGGCACGCCGCTCTGCATCACGAGACTTGTTGTAGGAGCTACGGATGCTGTCATACGCACCTAGAGGAAACCGCATTTCAGATTGATCAAATTTGTACTGGAGTAAATTTGAGGGGTTATAGATTCTTGATTTAGTGATGAAAAGGGGAAGAGCACTAGGAATAATGATGCTGCATGTGAGGTACCCTGAGTAGGAAAAAGTGAAGGAACCTAGAGTGTGGACAGTTAGGCTACTCGAAATCCGACCGCAGCAGAAAGTAAGTGTGTGAATGGTTAAATAATGAGGATTTATCTTCCCTCTTTTTCTCACCTAGGAAGTTGGAGTTTTTTAGGATATCCAGCTGGCGGTGCAGCTGCTCTGACGTGAGGTTTAGTTCTTTCGCCTCTCTTTCCAGAGCACTCAGCTCTTTGCTTGCCTCAGAGTTGCTGTCCTGGACGATGGTCAGGTCTCCTTCCAGACGGTTCAGGGTGTCAGTGGTCTCACCGATCTGCGCTCTGCAGGGCAACACAAGCAGGTGTTGGGGAATGTAAATTGTAATCCTGATATGATTTGAACCCTTGCAATATGGCATATATTTTGGCAAGGTTATTTTATTTTATTCAACCTCAGATCCTATAATGAGTCTATAATAAAGTGTGTAGCCAAAAATACAAAGACAGTCAGACCTTTGGGGACCAAAATGTCCCCATTGAAAAATGTTTGATCCCACGGCCACTACAGCATGAAATCATGCATTCTATTATATCAGGCTTTCAGTCTGGAGCTCTGGATTCAAGTTTATAGTTTTTACTATTCTCTGCCATTTTCTCATGTTTGCCCTCTGGGACAAATACATACATACGTTTCCTGCACAGAAAATAAAAACGCATCAAACCATTAACATATCGCAGACTGGAAAATATATTTTTTTAAAACATGCATTTAGTACAAAATCCCTTATGTGTGTTAACAACGGCTGTACCTAAGATCTTCAATAAGCTCCATCAGGGTAGCGACGGCTGCAGCAGTGGTGTTGCGTGCATTGACAATGCCCTGAGCTTGTGCCAGTTTCTCCTCCAGGTCTCTGAAGGCCTTCTCATAGGCCCCAGTAAGCCCAGTGGTCTGAATCTCGTGGGCACGCTCTGCCAGAGCCTTGGTACGCACTGCCAGGTCCTGGTAATGACACAGAATTGTGAAGACGAGTTATTCAACATTTCACATTTGGCTTTTGCTGACCCCCTTTTGAGTAGACCCCCTCTTTGGCATGAAACTGCACCTGCACAATGCGATCCCAGTCCCCGAAGCACTGGTGACAGGGCTGACAGTTGGGGAACTGTCCAGAGAAGCCCCGAGCACACTGGTCACAGCGGACACCTGACACCCCCTGCTGGCAAACACAGTGGCCGGTCACCCGGTTACACTGAGAAGCCTCAATGCCACGCCAGTCACAGTCACAAGCTGGAGGGGGAGAGAAGCAGAAGGAGGGAGCGTGCCGTGAATATGGATCAACAGGATCTAGCTTGTAATGAGAAAAACAGGTGGAAAAAAGGAAAAGCCTGCGAAACTGCAGATAGGCCCTTTGTCGCTCTTTGCACTTTGTTAACTGACTTTTTTAGAATTATAGTGCATTACTTTTGATCGGTATAAGCTTTTTGTATGTATTTAGTATTGTTGCACTTTGATGTACTGTATACTGTGCAACCCACTCTCTGCCTACACCGATGCTACTACAGCACTTCACTTCTGCATTGAATCCTTGGGTCTCTTCATCATGTTCGTCACAACCACAGCATGTCTTTATGTACTTACCTCTGCACTGTGTCCTCGGGTCTCCCCAGTAGTTCTCCTGACAGTCAGTGCACGTCTTCCCACCAAAGCCGTCACGACACTGACACTGCCCAGTGAACTGTACAACAGAGAAATAGAAGCATGACACATCAGTTTCTTTCATATCTGTCAGTGTGAATGAATATATCTCATATCATATATTTATATATGGGATGTGCTTATTTGAAAGTGTTCAGGTCCAAGTGTTTCCTACCTCGTTGCATGAGGAAGTGACAGAGTTGTTGGGATCACAGCCGCAGGCTTTACAGCCCTTCCCGCTGGCCAGGTTCCAGTGGTTGGGGGCGCAGTGGTCACATGTCAGACCGATGACGTTTGGTAGACACTGGCACTGCCCTGAGGCACGCTGACACACACAGTCCTCACGCTCCATACACTGGCCACGGTCAGTACCCAAGAAGTTGCATGTGCACTCTGGAAGGAAAACAAAAAAGGCATACATCATCATGATATTCATCATTTAAAAACATAGTTAAGGTTAGAATTTCTAAGTTCTCAGTTCCGTTCTCTTTGGCGACACCTATGTCGTTCAACGGTAATTGCGGGTGTGTATTTGGATCTTACTTCCCAGGGGGCGACTCCCTGTGGACTGTATAGAAGTTTATATATATATAGACGTTGAGGATAAAGCGAGGGTGCGAGTCGTTTATAACACTTTGGATATAATCATATCATAACTATCAAACGTGGAGGGATCACTGATGTAATATTTACCGTGAGCCTTGGCAGACTGGGGCTACAGTGACTCACTATCGCCTCTAGAGGAACAAGTGGTATTACAAGACAGGACGGCGCTAGTCAGTTAGCATGCTAACTTCAGTAGATATCTCTGCAACACATGGACGTCTTTGACATAACGTCAACACTGTAACTTCTTCACATTCTGTTGATAATGTTAATGCATTTTTTTAATGTTTTAAATTTAAACTTTAATGTACATTTCTTTAAATAATTTAACGAACATGTCACTCACTCCTGCAGTTGCGTCGGGAAGCGTCCCCGAAATAGCCGCTCTTGCAGATGCCACAGTTATGGCCCTCAGCGTTGTAAAGGCATTTCCTGCATTCGCCGGTCTGCCTGTCGCAGGCCTCCATGTCTGACATGTCTATGTTGTTGTTGCACTGGCACGGCTGGCAGCGCCCTCCGGGCTGAGAGGGGTTGCCATAGTAACCCGGGGCACATTCCTCACATCGGGCTCCTAAATTGGGAGAAGAAAAAAAACAGGAAAGAGTTACAATAAGAAAGAGAGTGGAGGGAGGACATATGACAATTGCTTCTTTTATTTGAAATGTATTTGTGATAAGAAGTGCTCTACAGGATTTCCCAAGCTGTTATTAGGGACATTTGTACATTTACAACAACACAATCAATAGATAATCTTGTACTAAGTCATGAGGATCCTCCTCATTTTGCCTATACAGGGACTGAAATGTTTTCAGTGGATACTTCAACTGAAAGAATCATGTTAACACGTAGCTTAACCCATCTCTGCAAAGCATGAACATTATCATATTAATACAGTATGTTATTAGAATCAGTTTTGTTATGCATCATCACTCGGCGGGGTTGGGTTAACCAGCTCTCATTAGTTTAGAGTCTTTGCATGTTTTTAGTCCTATTTAGATTTACACTATTAGATTAGATTCTTTCTTTTTTTACCTTGTAAAACAGATTTCACAGATTTTCAGTTTTATTTAAAGAAATTTAGAAAGATTATCCTGTGAATATGTTCCACCTGTTCTTAAGTCATAAACACAGAAGAGAAAACTATTTAGCTCAGACTTGATCACCAGAAGCCTCTCAAGGCTTCCGTAGAATTCTCTTGCCAGTGAACCATTATTTTAGTTTGGCTGTTTTCCCTCACCGCTTTAACTCATTTGTTGTCCCTTCAGGTCCGACTCAAAAGAAGAAATACGTTGCACAGTGTAGCAGGAAAAGGAGCACCAAAGGAAATTAGAGAAAGAAGGAATGAGAAGGTAGGGAGAGCTTAAGAGTAGGTCTGTGTCTGGTAGAGTGAAGGCTGAAGTACAGGGAAGATCAAAAGATAGAGGAATATGAAAAAGTTGGATGAAAGAGAGACGGGGCAAAGGGAGGTGGGAGTGGTGGTGAGCAAAAGGAGGGAAAGTTGTCAAATGTAATCAGCTGCAGTGTCTTTGAGTTTTTCAGGTCCCTTCCTTACTTTTTAAAACTCCTGTACTCTGTCCTGTCTAATCAGGTCCCAATGATACAGTGGACATCTGATGGTCAGTAGCCCTCAGATGTTTACTAAAGGCTACCAGAAGTAGTGACAGAAGTATTTTAATCCTGGCTGTATGTTTTTATTGTTGTATCCGTACAGATCTTTTTCTCTGGGAAATGAGAACTCAACCTCCTCCCAACATCCTTTCATCCACAGAAAAAGATGAACAGTTAAACCTGTTTCAAACACAAGAGATAGAAGCTGACCCAGACTCAGAATCAAATATAAACCTGTAGTCATATTGCCCTTCCTCACGATCACTCCCTTATTACTTTGATGGGTACATTTCATTTGTGGAAAACTTTTTAACACAACCATTAAAAGATAATGTTTCTGGGTCAGGTCCTTACATTATAAACATCTACACAGACCTGGTTCAAATCTTGTTTTAAAATCATTTAACCTCTTATCATATAATTTCAACATAATTTTAGGGTACATGTCCCCAATATGAAAAGCATTGGAAAGGCTTTTATTATTCTTTGAACCAGGTCTCACACATGTGCAGGAGTGCACTGTGACACAGCACCTTTGATGGGAGGGGTGCTGAAGCCATGCATGGGTAGGACTGGTAAAGTGGACGGTTGGTGGAAAATGGAAGAGGAGGGACGAGGGTCAACCATCATTACTCACGCTTAAAAATGGTCGCCCCGGAGCGTTTAACAATCCCTGTGCCAGTAATACAGGGGAGGGAGGAAATGACACAGGTTACCATTCGCCATAATAACCCCACTGAGAAACATCACTCTTTGATGTCAAGGTAACATCTGCTTATATTACAAATATCTATATAATATTTATATCTAACATTATAGATAATATTCTATATAGACCTATTTAAGATCACAGATGGCCTCCCTAATTATTACAGGTCCCCAGGTAATACTAGTCCCGTGCGAATACGGCTTATGATGAGGTTTTGCAGAAATGTTTTAAAACTCAAAATGTATTTCTATAGAAGATGAACCAGCCACACACACGTCTGGATGATGCATCACATGCTGAGGATGAGGAGGAGAAACTGGCGGATGGAAGAGGAGGGACAGAAGAAGAAATGTAAAAAGCACAAAAAGGGTAAAAGCATCTTTTTAGTTTACCTGTGTAACCCTGGTTACAGTTGCAGATAATTTGTCTGTTACGGTCGTCCTGGTAACAAGATGCAGCAAAATTGCGTCCACTGTTGGGGCCGTCAGGACAGGGACACGGGCGACACTGAACACTGGATGCTTTTCCCAAAACTGGGTTACCATAGTAACCATTGCCACACCTACAGAAATGACAAAGTAGTCGTAAAAAAGTAGAAACAATCTAAAATCCTGCAAACTTACAACTTTACAACAACAAAGTAAAAGTATCAAGTCATCATTGTTCTGTAATTATATCATCAGGACGAACACAACTGGATTCTCTAATGTCTTTCTTTCTCCCAATGATTTATTTTATACAGAACTGAACCGGATGTCTTGCAGCTTGGTCACCTTCACACTGAACCCTAACCTGTCACACTTGTCTCCTCCGGTGTTGTCCCTGCAGCTGATGCAGGTTCCGGTGCTCTGGTCGCACTTGTCTGCGTGTCCGTTACACTGGCAGGGTCGGCAGCTGGGGAAGCCCCAGTGACCCGCCTGGCAACCGTCGCAGCGCTGACCGAACGCTCCGGGCCGGCACTGGCACTGACCGGTGAACTTGTCACAAAGTCGAGTCACAGCGCCTTCCAAGCTGCACCCGCAGGCTGGACCAAGGGAGAAAAAGGAGAAGGAGGATGATCGAAGGAAGTGAAGTGGAGAGGAGAAGGAATTACAGATAGTAAGTGAAAAGAACAAGTGGAATAAATGATTTAAGTAAACAGGCTTTGGATTTGCAATTCTGTGCTGAGACATTAGAGGGCGCTAGCAGAATAGCATATAACTAATAAAAGGCACTGAAGTGTCTCAACTCAGTTTACTCTGTAGAGCTTTGTAACTATAACTCAAATAGAATAAAACAACAAAATGCAAACAATAAAATTGAGTACCAATATTGTCAGTAGGGTGTGAGATCTATTTGTTTTGGACGCACTGGAAAGCTTTTTTGACATCCTCCTGGACCCATCGTTTTCATATTTGATTACACCATGTTGTATTTGTTCTATGTTGTTTATCCTGTACACACGACATCTATTGCATGTCTGTCCGTCCTGGGAGAGGGATCCCTCCTCAGCTTGCTCTCGCTGAGGTTTCTTCCATTTTCCCCCTTTAATTATGGGGTTTCTTTTAGGAAGTTTTTCCTTGTGCGATGCGAGGGTCTAAGGACAGAGGGTGTCGTAACCTGTAAATGTATCATTTGTGATATTTGATTTGATCTAAGAGCTGAAGTTTTCCAGTGAAGCTGTCGCAGTGTCTTTTAGTCGGGAAAAAGCCGACCACATTGTAAAATATTGAAAATGTTGTTATGTTATATCATATCCAACTCACAACTCTCCACATGACAGGCCATACAAAGTATTATAATAATAATAATTAAGAATTATAATTATACATTTGTAATAAACAATCTCAAATAATAAAAATGTACACTACACAGAAGAGTATATTTTCTTACCAACAGAAAAAATAATAATAATGGTCTGAAATGTTTTGAAAGGCCCACCTATGCAGCCTGAGGGTCCAAAGCCGTAAGTTCCCGGAGCACACTGGTCGCAGCGTCGACCAATCACATTGGGCCTGCAGGGACATTGACCCCCGCGGACATCACACATGGAGCTGATGGACCCCTGAGGATCACAATTACAAGCTGGAGGAGGACAGAGAAGGACAGGCATGAAGGTATTAAAAACATATGGAGACATCCTGCACACTTACATCTGGGAACAAACTGTACAAACAAATGACTGAAAATAACTGACTGACTGTCACTGACATTTTCCTCACGGTGAGTGTAAGGAAATGGTTAAGTAAATAATAAGTTGAAATCTCAATAAATCCAATAAACCAATTTACCAATAAATTAATTCCACACGTCAAAAATGTAATTAATAATGTTAACTTCACTTATCCCAATAATGAGGCTATGTTTTGGTTTCCTCCACAGGGAGGTCAGAGGTCAGGGTAAAGGTCATGTAACCGAACAGCCTACTGCACTGTAAACATCGTGAACAAACAAGGCACAATAAGGCTTTCTCTCACTCACGCAGAGCCCCGTCATTTATGATGGCAGACATGCTGGTGATTAGCTTAGCACAGGTGTCACTCATCAAAGGGCGGGTCACACTCTTCGCCCCCTCGTGGCAGCGGTAGCGCTCAAAGGTCTGCTTCCTGTTGTTGGAAGCTGGATCCCCTGCACTGAACATCTCCAAGGAGGAGTGGCGTGGCATCAAGGCAATCTGATGCAAAGAACAGAGATTCATGAAGAAGGAGAGAGAGGGTTTGTGTAAGGAATGAAAACAATAGTTTCTTCATGAGTTAGATGCTTATTTTAGGGTAGACTGGAAAATAAAATAAAACTCACAGAATCCACAAGGAGGAGAGCGTTGGCCGCTCCGTTGAGGATACTGTTGGCGTCATGATAACGTCTGAACTCAAAGCGGAGGGAGTAAGTCACACCTCGCTCCAGACACACAGCCTGAGGAGGGACCATAAACCTGCAGCAAACACAGGCAGCACACAGTTGATATTCAGCCATCGTGTGAGTTTGAGTAAGTGTGTGTGTGTGTGTGTGTGTGTGTGTGTGTGTGTGTGTGTGTGTGTGTGTGTGTGTGTGTGTTTGAGCCACAGACCTGGCTCCGGCCGGCAGAGAGACGGAGAGTCTGTCATCATCTGGGATGGTGTTTCCACAGGGGCTGCTGGTAGGAATCGGCCCAGGACGGATCACCGTTATCCGCACCTCCTCCCAGTCTCGGGGCATCTGCGTGGAATCAGTGTTATATGGTTAATATGCAGTCAGAAGAATACTCAACATGAAATATGAGAAGGGGAGGAGAACAGTTGCACAGTAATGGCTGCCTGGATGATAGGAAATCAATCACAAATCTCTTTCTACACTTTCCTGATTAGATTTTCAACAAGCATAAATTATACATAAATATATCAACATACAAACATACCAAAGACAAACAAACATAAGTATTTAATAAGATTACATTAAAATAAAATAATACAAGTATTTAGAAATAAATAAATGTTAAAAGAGTGGTATCCATCTTCTTATCTAACTCTCAGAGGGAGAGAGAATGAGTGAATCTCATAAAACTTTTATTTTATTTCTTCAAGCACTTCATTTTGATCAGAGCTGATAAATGTACAAACACACAGACCTGTGACTCATAGCGGATCAGCAGGTCATATTCCATGGAGTAGGGGATGTCAGTGATGAGGAACTCCAGGGTGCCACCCTCAGGTACCCGAGCAAACCCAAAGCCAGTCCATGTGGCGGGCCGACCCGGCTGGTGCTCCCTGGTCTCCAATGTACAGCCCTGACAATACACAGATGTATTCAGATACATTTCAAAATATATTTCCATACTTAAGACACAGAATCACTCCAATACAAATGCGTGCTGATGAAGATTACAGGTGGGCTCACCTGCCCCATTTTGGCCAACTCAGCCTCGTACAGGAAGTGATCCAGAGCCATGAAGAAATATCTCGACTCCACCTGCGTACACTGGCGTCCTGTCATGTGACTGCGGCAGCGACATTGACCGCTCTCCATGGAGCAGCTGCAGAGAGGAAATAAATAAGTGTTCTTATTTGTTGGGTGCTTAACCTTTAAATCAGTAATATACACAAGCACGATTTCAACTTTTATAGTTAAGCTCCTTCTAAATCTGACATTGGAAAAATCCTTACGAAAATCATTACTGACTGTCATATAACACGACAAGCTAACAACAAGGGTCTGCAATCATGCTAGGTGCTCTGTGAGGCCAGACCTGGGTACAGCAGTGCTCACATGCTGATGTTAAGCAGGTTTAATGTTTACCACGTTCACCATCTTAGGTCAGAATGTTAGCATAACTAACAATATATAATAAGCACTTAACACAAAGTACGGCTGAGGCTGATGGGAATGCCATTAGTTTTGTTGGCGTTCAAACATAAAACTACGGAAGCCCTGAGCGACAAATGTGAATTTATTTTCTTCAGCTTTTTCTGGTCATTTTCTAAATATGATCTAAGCAGTTTTTTCTCTCCTGTGTTTTTTATTTTAGAAAAGCTGAAAGGATAATCTTTTTTAGTAAAAATATTTTTTTCAAGTGTTTGTTGTTGTAATACCCATTTGGGCCACAAGAGACTGAAGTGCATCACTAGGGTTTAGGTGGAGGTCATTAAATCACAGTTCCCAAAGCTGTAGCTGCTAAGAAAAACATTGTGAAGCCAATTTATTTTTTGAAAAGATTATCACTACAAACATCACAAAGTCAATACAACATTAAAAAATGGGAAATGTGAAGAGTTATACTTTATATTTCTAAATGTATTGAAACTGTGAACCTAATTATTTGAATTACTAAAGAGATCCTGTAAACTTTAGTTTTTGTCCAATTATTTTTTTTTTCTCTTTTTGTGAGACTTTTTGTCATGTCATCATATTGTCATGATTGTTGTGTATGTTTGTCATTTTGCCTCTATGAAGACAAAAACCTATGAAAGGGGCCTCCATGCTTTGTTATCTCATTTGTAACAGCCTCATAGTTGATGTGTGACCTGTGACTCAGGATTAAAGCAACAGCGTCACTCACTGATTGTCCAGGGCTCCTCCGATATCACACTCGCAGCCTCTGCATCCGTTCAGGTCGTGGCTCAGAGCCCAGTGTTCTGGCTAGAAGCACAGGAAGACAGACAGAGGGCAGAGTATTTGACAGACAGAAACAGAGGAGGACAGAGACAGTTGGCTCCAGGCAGACATGATTCATCACTCTCCATGCTATTACAGAGTGAGAGGGGAACTTCCTCTGCAGTTTGACTGTATCTAGCTCTCTAATCCAATACAACAACATTCATAGCTTTGGGGCATACTATTACTGCTCCATTCCTTTCAATTGACATTCTGAGATTCTCTTCTCTTTCAAAAAGAGCTGACTTGACAATGTGAATACTGGATGTTTTGCAGTCAGCATTTCCACTTATTATCTTTGTTTATGTTTTGGCTGATGGATTTGTACTTTTGTGGTTTCTCATTTGGTGTTATATAACAATCTGGTCACTTTTAGTGTTTGCCTCAATTTCTGTTGCACTTTCACCACAGTGACAGTAAGATCCTGTCCAATGTTGACATTACACTATTGCTACTAAAATGAGGCTTCTTCACAGGGCTCATCAGAAAACAGGATCAACTTTCGGAGCAGGTCCAGGCCCTGACCATTTTAGGCCTGTTGTAACCCACACCAACCGGACAAGCCTCAAATCCCTGGGCTAAATTTAGACACAGGACCCACGCAGGAGCTCACATTCCTGCATACACTATTCCTGGCTGAGTAGGTTTGGGACAAGAGGTTGAATTATAACAGGAAGCTGATCACCACCTTACATTGCTTCTTGGCAGAGAGTAGGAGGAAAATATGAGAAAGAAAGAGTGATGAAGATCAGAAGCCCTAATTTAGAAGTGAAAAGGTGAAAAGGTAATATGGGCTACGGAGTGGTATGTAAGGGAATGAGATTACATGGAAATTTGGTTACATCATGTTATGTGTTAAACGTAGGACGAAAAAAGTGATCAAAAAGAAAGAGAATATAGACAAAAAGATGAAAACAACAACAAATATATATCTCATATCTGTCTTATTACCCCCAACAGGGCTTATTGACAGGAGCACAGAGTGAGTGGTAAGGTATGGAAGCCCAAAAGAACATGGTTCAAATCTTTTTATTACCTCCTTTTTCCCCAAATGAATTGTCATTATCTAGAGTAAGTTTCTTTATCTTGAGATCTCAGGAACATTAATTAAAAAAAAGTATTTTGAGATAATGACATAAATAGCTTGTGATCTCGAGAAAACAAATAAACTTAACTTGTCACAGGATAACAGAGTGAAAGAAAGTATGAACCATGGCTGTTTTGGGCTTCCGTAGAGGAGAGAAAGACAGAGAAAAAGAAAATGACATACAGTAGATATTTGAGAATTTCTTTTAAGCCAGAAAACAAAAGTCAGGCCCATAATACTGACTTACCAAACACTGGTCACAGCTGCGTCCAGTGACAAGCCGCTTGCAGAAGCAGTCTCCACTGACTGGGTCACACTGGGAGCGACCAGACACTGTTCCCCTGTGGTCACACCGGCAAGCTGGTGGCACAGGGTAGAGGGCAACATTGAGGAGGTTTCTCACAGATAGATCATTAGTTAGTGCAGCAGGGTTTACCAATATTGTGAAGAGCATGATACCCAATTTAGTCATACATGTTTTATTTGATGTATATACATGCAGAACATAGCATATACACTGTATATATTGCTTTTGTTGTTTGGAGAACCTCGGTTTGTGTGAATTATACCAGAGGCTGTACTCACGTTGGCAGCCCTGAGGGTTGTCAGTGCTCAGGCCGAAGAAGCCAGTCTTACACTTGTCGCAGCGTGGCCCCTCCACATTGGCCTTGCAACGGCACTGACCTCCCACCATGCCGAGGGAGGGGTCTGTGTGGCTGTCGCACATCCCTCCATTCTGAGAACCATCTGGGTCGCAGTCACAAGCTGTGTGACAGACAGGTGCCAGGTGAGTGTGTATGTTGTGGTGTTAAGGTGGGCTGCTATGTGATTTTAATGAGGTGTTAATGGACCCCGGGAAGAATAGCCCCTGAAAGGGTCAGCAGGCATCCATCAGTATAGCAGTGTATTGCTGCGTATGAAATCTCATACTATGCGCTGCTAATACAATATGTGTACTATTGTTCAACATACTTTAGTGTGAATAAACAGTAGTATTTATCTTTTCGAGCTGTAATTACCACATACTGAGATGCCTGTAATATTTAACAGGAAATAGCACACAACTCATACTAAGGTTTCAGACATGCTAAAGAATCTGACATACTTTCTTTAGTGTACTAAATGGCATGTTACTATGGAATTTCGGACGCATCATACGTGAATGACAGCAGCTGACAGGAAGAAAACATGGAACCAATCAGTTGACTTGAAAATATGCTATAATATATTTTCCATTATTAGTTTCCAACATCTCGTGACTCTTAAAACGAAACCTGGTGCACATATGAACTCAAAGCAATTCTTAACAATTTAATGGCAAGTCACCTAAAAACTACAGTACAAATATAACTTTAGTTATTTTATTAGAGTAGTTGGACATTTTAGGATGATGAGTAGATTGAACTCATCCTCATATCACACACACACACACACACACACACACACACACACACACACACACACACACACACACACACAAGTTATTTGTTTTATCTGTATAAAAAAACAAAGTGCACACACACACACTCACCGACACAGACTCGTGGGTCCCTGATATCCCTGATAGGGTCTTGATAGTAGAAGGGTTTGCACATCTCACAGTTGCGTCCCATGGTGTTGTGCTGACAGTTGTCACACACTCCTCCGCTGACGTTTCCCATCGCCAAATACACCGCCATATCAAAGTGGCACAGGGTCGAGTGGCCGTTACAGTTACACTCTAGAAAAAAGGAAATCCATTTTCAACTCATTAGTCATTGCCGACGTATTGTCTATCTGCTGTTTGTTACGATCACAGGCACATGCAGCGCAGGTTAGACATTTAGTTGAGTTGTAAATACCTCAAATGGTAGTTACTGCGCTTTTATAGTTACATTTAGGGCTGCGTCTAAAGATTATTTTCATTATTGATTAATCTGCAGATTCTTTTCTAGATTATTCCTGTGGTCTATAAAATTAAATACCAGTTACTAAAAGTCCAAAGTGATGTCTTTAAATGTCTTGTTTTGTCAGTCCAAAACCAGAAGACATTCAGTTTAATAAAATATAAAAACAGGGAAAAGCAAGACATTTCCATATTTGAGGCTAAAAACAGCATTTTCTGACATTTTTCCATGAAAAATTACTTCAGCGATAAACGGATTATCAAATTCATTGGCAATTATTTTTCAGTTTTTATCAGCCTTATGACAGATTAAAAAGTAGCAGTACATGTGATCTCTTTTGTCATTAATGGTTATTGGCTAATAAATCAGTGACGTGTTTGCACTTCACTGATTGTTCCCTTCGCCTCCTCCTCTGTGCTCACTCTTGCAGGCGTTGGTGTTGCGTCCCTCAGCTGGTTTCCAGGGCAGGTCGTTGTAGAAGTCATCACATTCCTCACAGTTCAAACCCTTGCTATTATGCTTACACACACACCTGCCGTGAACCTTAAAAGAAATATGAGTGGGAGGTAAAGTAATCTATTTGGAATGAAGAATCAAACACTTTGAAATGATGAGAGTAAATTACAGGAGAAAAACTGCTAATTAAAAGTCTGTACTGTAAGTGAAGCCTCGTCACTCACCATTCCTTCTATATCATCACTGCTGCCATCGATGGGGGCGCACTCAGAGGCGTGGCCATAGCAGAAGCAGTTTCCGCGTACGACAAGCTCGTAGATAGCGTAATAATACTTTTCTTTGATTTCAGCTCTGGGGTCCAGCAAGTTGTCTCCCAGTGTGTGAAGCTTGGTGAAGTTCACTCTCAAGTTAGTGATCTTTAGCTGGTCTGTTGGGAAGAGGACATGAAGAGAAGAGAGTAAGAAAGGGAGAGGAGCAGAATGCAGGTGCATTTCATTCACATGGACACCGGAGTTTAGTTCAGTTTTGTGCTACATGAGGGCTGGTAGTCTTATGGTGGATGGTGTGACACAAGTCGTTGAGGTAAAGGATGAAGAACAGCAACTAAAAATAATTAATTAAGAATACAAATACACACACACACACACACCCGCGCTACACAAAAGCCCTTTTGCACCAGCAAGAGGAAGTCAGGCGGAGCATGACAGAACTGAGTGTGTGGCAAAGCATTATGGGTGAACAACAGTTAATGATCTGGGATGGTCTGAGGATTAGTTAGTCCTCTGAATGTCGAGGCATGTTGAGGTTACATTGAACGGAGGAAGAACAAGAGTAGTTTAAATCCAGATGACATGTAAAATCATTTCCATTAGGTAGCATTGCTAGTGCATATTGCAAACCAAAACCTGCAACATCACCATAATGTGACATGACTGAAACCAGATAATTAAATGTATTATTATATAAAACATTTGATTTTTCTAGCTGTGTCTTTATCTAAATGTGAGAATCATTTGGAAAGTGTTAACACACTCACAAAGGCAGCATAGAAATAGTTCAGACCAAAATAGAATGAGACTAGAATGGACCCTTTTAAATAAATTTAGCAGGATGGTCAGAGCGGCGGCCATTTTTTATGTGACGATGGCAAAGAACTGTGACCTTTGCTGCTTCTGTATGAACGGCGTGTTGAGGACTCACTAAGCAGTGCAGCAGGACGGAGTATGGAGGCGTCTTTTGTCTCCTTTGCATTTATGCTAGAAAGGAATTGTACGGAACATTCCGTTACAAATAACTCAACCATGACTTCTGGTTTCATACGGGACATGAACAGCAGTCTCCTGGTTGAAAGTCTGGTGTTTTTGAGCCACACGTCCGCCCCAACCTCCTTCCTATTCAGACTTTGTCCGTCTTTATACTCCCTGGTTCAAGATTACGTGGATTACATACAAACTAATTATGTAGAATGAACACAAATTACAGTGCATTACTTTACGTAGGTATAGCTACGCACAGTGTATGAGAGCAGCATGGACCTGTTCCTTATGTGCTAATTGTTTTGATATTGTGTTTAAGGAGGATTAGCTCTCAGAGTGTTGTTGCTGCTCGAATTCTTTCAGAGCTCCGTCAAAAAGGAAAACCGTATCTGCCGTATTTTACAGTATAAGATATAACAATTTGCTATAAATAGTTAATTCCTTGACGTATGTGTCTCTGACTGAACTGAACAGGGTCTCCTAGTCCTACTCCTAGTCCAATTCCCCCGCTTCAAAGGACAATATCCAAATGTCATTTGTGACTTTCAAGTACATTTCCGGGAAGGGGAATATCCAAAAATGACGGACAATAGTGGACTGTGGTGTTGAATTGATTCTAACCACATCCTGCCTCTTTGCCCTCTCAAACTATTTGGAGACGGTTCCTATTCGGGAGAAGGATAACTCCTTTCCAGAGAAATGTGTCTGTCTTTTCACCCTGTCAATCTGCCGGAACATCTTCCGCTGCTGCAGTCCGGTTGTTAGCCTGTAGTCATTGGCACACCCACACACACTAATGCAGAAGTACCTCAACATACCATAATACTTTACACACAGGTTCACAAGGGTGCACACGCTTCTCCCTTATTTGTCAAACACAATTACTAGCACTGCTGTGCTTCCCTAGGGCCCTTTCCCATGCCAACAGCAACAGTTACAAATGATTACTTGTTATGGTTACTGCTTCACATGTCGTAGAATTACAAATAACACTTTAAATAAGTAAATGAGGCACAAAATAATGTGGTCATTTTAGAATACATTTGTATCACCATCATTATCAACATGATGAATATAATTTTAAGGATTATTTTAAGGATTAAGAGCATTTGTCAGAGCAGCCAGCTTAGAGTCCTCTCTACAAAAAGAAATACCTCGGTCATGACCAGCATTTCTTTGCATTTTCTTTTGCGTTACAATAAATTGGCTGAAATGTTTCATGGGAGGCTTTATTTTGGTCCATACTGTGACCCCGCACCACTGACTTTATCTGCAGTTATACAATCCCTCACCGACAGAGTTGATCCCTGCAGCTCCACAGCACTAAGATGTAAAGACCTAAAATACCAAGTTTAGGAACGCTGATATATTGCTGGCTATGCGTTAAGGTCTGCCAATCAATGAGGCACAATATGTACAAACACATGCTGGGCTACAAAACTGCATTGGCAATTGTGTTTAGATGGCAACGTATTTTCATTTGTTTTTTGACGTATCACAAATACATTTCAAATCAAAGTCCGTGGAAGTCTGCATAGGGAGGATGTAGACTTCTGCCTGTGCCCCGTGTGACACCAAAAGTCAACGTTGACTCATTTTTATTTATGTATGTAAATTGAGTTACATCAGAAAACGTACTTATTTTAAGCCAAGCTGTTAATTTACTAAACACAACCAAGTGGTTTTGTTGAGGTTTTGTTTTGTTTTGTTTCAATTCACAATGTTAACCACGTGTTTAAAACTGCGACCGTAATCTGGGGGGAAATATGATTCACTTAATTGAGTGCAGTTTAGTTGTATGGGAACGTAATTTATTCGGAGACAGGGTCCACAGAGACAAAGGTTAGCCTGAAACTCAGAGCCAAAGTTCCCACTTGTCACTCAAGTGATGCAGAAACTATTTTAGCCAACAGGAATGACTTTGGATGTTGATTCATTGTCTTGACAACAGCAGACAGTGAATATTGATTGCTCAGCTGTGAGGGGGTCAGGGCTCGTCGTGTGGGCCGGTTGCAGTGAGATATTTAACAACCGAACAAGACAACCTCTGCTGCTGCATTGGCAACGAAGCTCGGGTTTCTGGGAAAAGCTCTCATGTCCTGCCAGTCCAAACTTGAGGGCTAGGACAGTGAGGCTGTGTGGGAGAGAAACAGCTGCCTTTCACATCGCTCCATGTCTTCCACACAGCAGGGTCATGTCTCACATCCCGGAGAGGAGAGGGGCTGTTACAGTCTGTAAAGTGTCACAGCTGGATAACAAGAGCTAAGTGTGTCGGCTGGAGGTTGATTTATGGGGACAAATCTGACGATAGCTCGCAGGGAGAGAAAAAGCCCCTTATCATTTATTACGTTTAAAGTCAAACTGAAATTTGAATTCTGCACATTGTTTTTGTACATAAAGTATAATGGGTTTTTTTTGTTGTGTTTCTGAAGAGAATAATTGTGAATTGTGAATCACGTTGGTTCGGCGGACAATTCTCTCTGGCCAATCACTGAGGTGTTTTAACTCCACCTTCTAGTATCGGCTTAGCTCGCTTGGAACCTCGACTGGCACCTGAGGGCCGGTGTGACTGGGAGACACGCTGTCACCCTCTGGTCCTGATGTGGCGACAGCAAATGATCAGACTGTTAAAACGCACAGGAGCAGGAAGCCCTGTAACCTCAGCACCATGTCACTCCATGGTTTTGAATACCAATCAAATGAAAGTGCTGTCAGTGTCCGTCAGAACCAAAGATTCTCACTGCATGGACACCTGGTACTTTTTTTTGGTAATTACAATTTTGACCAAATAAGCACACAGCTCAAAACAAACACCAAGGATTTATATACCGATTAACTTAATGAAAAACTATTTTATTTCATTTCGACTTTAACTTTCTGTCATTATTAGTATGATGTATTTTATGATATGTTTGTCATAAGAGCTTATTTTTACAACATGCGCTGTAGAGCTTTTACATCAAAGAGCCTTCTGCCTGTGGGGGATATTTACTTTCTCTTTTCTGGATATCCTTTTTCTTTTTCTCCACCCCGTAATGTTATACACCATTAATCTGCTGTTGAAAGTATGAGCGTGACCTACTCTGGATGTTTGGGCTGTATGGATCCTCAATCCTGATGGCGGGTTCCAACACTCTGTAGATGACCTAGGGCAGGACATACATATTATACACACATCAGATACTGTATTCAAACTATCTGAGACTTGAAATACTAATAGAATAAGCAGGGACATATGTAGCATGAGTCTGAATCTGTGTGGTCAGTGTTCCTGAGCAGTATCCAATGTGCTCTATAGATTTGGGTTAGGGTTATTTATCCTCTCTGTTTGGCATGTTGTCTTTTAAATTCTGTCAATTAAATTGGTAAACTTTGGACAGAGCCAGTCTGCATGGTTGGATGACTGTGCTGGGATTGGCTACTACTCTTTGCCTTGACGAATCCTTGTGATGTGCTTTGATACACTGTGACAAGAGTGTCTGGAAGAGGCATTAAGTTGTTAAATTGTACTTATTCAGCAGCTGGCTAGATAATGTCATATATCAGAGCGCTGTTGCAATGCCGTAGACGCTGCATCTATCTAGGCTTTCGTCAAACGGAAATAGGCGTTTAATTTAAAGTTAACGGTAAGAAAAACGGTAGACCGAGCCAGGCTGGCTGTTTCCTCTGCTTCCAGCCTTTATGTTAGGCTGTTAAAATAATCTACTGTGAGTGGTAAGTGTCACGCGTTCCACTCACTATTAGTTTGTTTTCATTTTGTTTAACTTGTCATTAATTCTCTTATCATTTCAGATCCTGTCTCCTCCTCACTGCCTGCAATCAACTCATTCCTCTCACCTGGTTTCCACAGCCCATCTCCTCTCCTGCTTCTCATTCCCTCACTAGTCTCTCAGAGGATATATACCAGTTCACTCCCACTTGTTCTCTGCCAGATTCTCTTGTGTTTTCCTGCCATTTCTCAAAAGGTTTAGGTTGTTTGCGCGGCCACAGCCATTAGAAACTTTAGATTCCAAAAAGTAGGAACAAAGAATAAAAACACGTAACCTTCATATTGAAAACTATGCATTCTGAAATTGCGTCAAATTTGCATATATATATATATATATATATATATATATATATATATATATATTCTTTTTTAAAGTTATATTTTTGGGCTTTTCATGCCTTTATGATAGAGAAGTGCAGATTGTGAAAGGAGGAGAGAGAGGGAACGACATACAGCAAAGGCCACAGGTCAGACTCGAACCAGTGGCCGCTGTGGGCAAGGACTAAGCCTTTGTATATGGGACACCTGAGCTACCGGTTGAGCTACCGGGACGCCCTAAATTTGTATTTTTAGTCACTAAAATGAAATAAGTTTGTGTTTATCTTAAACTTGACCTGTCCTATTAATTTAATCAATCGCTCACCTCTCCCTCCGTTGACGGCTCAATGTCAGAGTAGCGTGACTCGCAGATGACATCGTTAATATTAAGCAAAGGACCCTGGGTGATTCTTGGAAAGGTAGTGGCGCAGTCGTGGGAAAAGTAGCGGTACACCTGCCAGGTGCGACCAAAATCAGACGAGCGTTCGATCAGCATGGCCGCCGGACGGAAGGTCTGTAAGAGAAGAATGTTTTAGAAAAGTTGATTTTGTTAAGCAGAACGAAAACAAATGGAGCTGCAAGTCAAGTTTCAGCTACTTGGCGTTACAGGTCAACATAATGACGACCGAAGCTTTTATCCTACCTTGAAGGTCATAATCAGATGAGTGAAATGAAACTCTGCTTCCAGATCCAGCTGGATACAGACATCCGACCTTCCTGGGAGAGAAAGTGACAGAGAAATATTACATTTACTTAAAGCCAGTTCCCTTTAGAGCTAATGACTGTCACCTATATTGTATGAATAATTTATAAACCGTGTTTTCCATCAATATCATCACTTTCTGACGGATGGAGGACAGAGAATAATGGCTACCCACGGTAAGTGAAGTAGCAACTGTGCGTTTGGCTTGAGGAATGGCATGTTGACAGGAAAAATCAGTCTTGGCAGGAGAAATGCAGAGAGCATGTCAAAGCCCACACACTTCCTGAGTTGTACAGCACCAAATATTCTGAAGGACGACTTTCACTCTTCTTCTCTGTGTTGTGTATTACATGTACAGAAGAAAGCCAAGAGCACTTTCCTGTTCCTGCATACGTGCAAACGTGGCACCACGTGAATTTTGTATTTTAACTTTTAAACTGGTGATTTGAAGACCGACCACAACACAGGTCTGTCATGCACACATGCAAAACATCAAATTCAGAATTTGTTTTGATGCCAACATAGTTACATGTTTTGCAACAACGCATGTGCCTACACACATCCATGTATCCTGGGGATATTCCCTTTTTAACATCTATAACTTGCAGGTAATGACAGTGTGAATGCATGTGGCACACACCCTGAGGCATGTTAGTGAGTTGGGGAGCATTCGGGAAGCAAACGAGAAATGCAAATGGTATCCTGTGTTATATATTATGGTGAACCTACATATCAAAGCTGCACCCATCAATGTTTCTGTATAAACAATACGTCAAACATGTGTGGCTAATTTGAGTAGGTGAATAAAGATGTAAAGACTTTCTACAATAAAGGGAGTAAACTTGGCATGTGGTGAATAAAGAAATGCTGATATGAAATAGTTCCCAAACTATAGCTGCTATGTATGTTACCCTATACGCGTTGAGTTAATGAAAAGCCAGGATTAGGCTCAATGATTTATTAAGTTACTTTTAATGTGAAAAACACATGTTCTGTTTATATAATGTGATGCAGTACTATACTACTAATCTACCGAGTAGCAAACAAAGTATCTCAAATTGGCTCCACGTTGACAAACATTTTGCTGATAAAAGTTATTTAGTTTTACCTAAGTAACCTTTTGAATCCAAGACTTTGACTTGTCATGGAGTATTTTTAGATTTCTGAGTAGATACGGGAGGAAACGGTGAATCTTAACGCAACTCATACAGGCAAGTGTGACACATGGTTAAGTTAGCCCACAACAAGTACATGCACACATCGACACAAACACCTTCACAATCAACCACAAATCAACAGTACAGGAAGGAAAAAGATGGAAAATAAATAGTAGGAAGGGTGTGACAACTAGAAAAGAGGGAGATGGAGAGCGAGGGAGAGAGATAGAGAGAGAGGGGAAGATAAATAGGGAGAGAGAAAGAGGGGGAGAGAAAGAGGGAGATAGGGAGAGAGACACACAGAGAGATAAAGAGGAAGAGAGAGATAGAGAGGGAGAAAGAGGGGGAGAGAGAGAGATAGAGAGGGAGAGGGAGAGAAGGCGAGAGAGAGAGAGAGAGAGAGAGAGAGAGAGAGAGAGAGAGGAGCGAGAGAGAGAGAGAGAGAGGGGCAGAGACAGAGAGGGAGCGAGAGAGAGAGAGAGAGAGAGAGAGAGCGAGAAAGAGCGAGAGAGAGGAAGAGGGAGGGGAGAGAGAAAGCGGGAGAGAGAGGGGGAGATGGAGAAGGAAAGACAGAGAGGGAGAGAGAGAGAATAAATCTTGAGCCTTGCTGATAGAGAGGTTTGTTGGGCCTAAAGTTCTTGTACTTTTTACATCCTAAACTGTAATGGAAAAGACTCACTTACAGTGAATGCCTGTGTTCGTGCATGTAATCCTATGAAATTCCAATTAATAAGTGCACACAATCGTCCCTCTGTAATCATATCAAACAGGCGCACTGTGCCACCATGGACATACCAGAAAGATGCCATGGAAAAGCAGCAGCAACCAGGAGTAAAAATAGCCAGGATACTTCCTGTGCCCCTTCTTCTTCTTCTTCTTCTTCTTCTTCTTCTTCTTCTTCTTCTTCTTCTTCTTCTTCTTCTTCTGTTTCTCTCTGTTCTATTCTGGGTCTAGCTCTGCTGCTGCACAGTACTGTCATCAGCAGCTCTCCATCACAGCAACATGGCTCACAGACATCTGAAATGAGCCTTATGTCCAACTCTCTGCACAGAGCTTTGTCATTGTGAGTGGAAATACATCAGTTCCCCTCCCTGTGCTTACTGTCTCTCTCTCAGTCTTCAGTACTCCTCCAACTCTCACTTGTATCTTGCCATCAGAGCTTAAACGTTTCTCTTTCCCCGTCTTTCTCTCTGTTGAGAAGCCAGAGCAGGGCCTACTCTGTTATTAAGCCCATCTGTAGCTGGTCAGAGTGTGTAAGTGTTTGTGTGCAAACGTAATACGGCTTTTAAAATTCTCTATTTCTACCAGTTTCTTACTGCTTGTGTGGTTTCAATAAACTTTAAGGATCTTGTTCCTTTTCCAATTATTTCCCTGTTTCCAATTGAATTATTTCCGCTTCAACATCCACTACTTCATCTTTTTATATTCCTTCATTTTTTCCCTTCTATCTTGCCTTGCCTTTGACAGGGTACAGGACCGATTTAATGCAAACAGAATGAATGGTTTAAAGGTTTGGTGCAAATGAGCAGCCATAAAAGTAAAAGTCACATCACACGGTTACTAACACATTTAGGTTGCTGAGAATTGCAAGGTAACATTTACTAATACGGCACCCTTTATAAAGAGTTTAAAACTTGTAACTAATGTCTTTATTAATGTCAACAGAATATGAGTAATGCTTTACAGATCAGTCTTTAATTATAAATTCTGACATGGGAGGTTGTGAAACATTATTTGGCTTTTCTGCTTGTTATTTTACTTATACAATTGCACTTTTAATTTGTGCCTATCACTCATCTATAAAGTACGAGTAAATGGCTTATTAAACACTAATAAATCTTTTATTTACAGTTTATAAGCTCAAACTTTTATCAATATTCAGTCAGGATCTTTTTTAACACTAATTATTGTGTTTATTAAATATCTTCCACTTAAAATATTTTTTTACACTGCATATGTGCATATCTTTGATTTTCATCTTGTTATGAGATACAGCTATTTTTGCATACTATATTTTAGTCTTTGGTCACATGGGACTGCTGTCTTTTTGTAAAATATGACTGAATATAGTAAACTCAAGACTAGATACTAAGACTAAATATAGTATGATAAGAAAAGCTCACTTTATAAATGTTTTCCTGAGATGCATGTCAATGCAGGACAGAAGTGAGCACAAAGCCTTCTCACCGTTCTCGGACTGCCACCAGGACTTCTTGCGGTGAGGTTTGAAGGTGGTGATAACGTTCTCTATCCGGTGGTTGATGGTGTTGTACACTGGGTCATATGGTCGTCTGGAGTCACAGTCAAAACACTTCTTCTCATCCTGTGGCAGGGCACAAGAGAAGATCAGGGTTACAGGGTCAAACGTGAAGGACTTCAGGGATCAATGAGAAACCCAGAACAGACGTGTCTCGCTCCATCTTATGAGACGTGCAGATCAATGGTTTTTATTTGACTTAATATCACAGATGTGTTCAAACAGACACACACTGACCTGCAGATGACTGACAATGCAGTAGGGGTCTTTTCTCCTCATCCCGCATGTGGACGAGGCCTTCAGGCTCTTCTCTCGTCCAACCAGCAAGTCCCCCGTTGCTGGGTAACAGCTGCCATGGGCACAGCCGTGGCTGTAATCGGGCTCCTGGCCAACGGCAGCAGCCAGGACTGGAGGGAGGGGAACAGGAAATGGATTACAATCAACAGGAAACAGCAGTGCAGAGTGGCATCGTCCCCTTTATAGAGGACCCATTCACAAGCTTTGTTAGTAAATAAAGTTCTTGAAATCAGTACCCGTCTTTCTGTCGTAAAAAAATGGAAAACATCAAAAGCTCTTATCGCTTCCTGAGGAAGACAGAGTCCAGGGTGGGGAGTGAAACTGCAGGAAACTCAGGAGCTAACCTAATTCTGTTACAGTAACCTGGATCAGTTCTTCATTGTGCTTTGTTCCACAAACATATCATGGGCATAAAGAAGTGAATAAAGAGGCAAATGCAGACGGAGACTGGGATCCTGAAATCATTTTCATTCCCATGCTTAATGCTTAGACTCAGAAAATGCAGAATTGTTGGAAATGTCAAAAATGATTTCACTATATTTAATATAGAGTACCAGTCAAACGTTTGACTAATATAAAATAATAAATTAAAAACCAATGCGAGGCCCAGAAACTAATAAAAAATGTTTATTTGTTGTCAATGCAAACTGTGATAAGTTATCACATTTGTCAGAGTTTAAGCTCTTGGGGAAAACATTTTCCAAAAACATCTTGTGCAGAAGCCTCACAAAGGTCATGGGGTGCAAAGGGCTTATTGAGCTGGACGCTGGCCCCCCGCAACTCGACAGTTACTGCTTGATCAGGAGCCGATTCAATGTTGAGACAACATCCAGTGGGAGGAGGAATATCTCAAGGCTATACCCTGCAGGTTAACAGGCGCTGCTGTCTGCAAGAGTCCCATAGAACTGACCTAACAAAAGGCCCCAGCTACAGGCTAAATCTGGAAACTACCAGGTCAACTAAGAGCAGTAACGTTTGGAAGTATAACATCTTAAAAATGAATGAATGATTATTTACTAGTAGCTTAATCTTCCAGATGAAGATGTGACATGAACATATCTGACAGAAAACTAAGGAAGTCTGATCGAAATATATTTACTGTCCTGTATTTATGACTTAAGAGCAGGTGGAGGAAAATAATTTGACAGGATAAGCTTTCTAAGTTTATAACAAAAACAAAGGTAGGAAAAAAAGGTTTTGGCAGGTGAATCATTTTTTTTCCTGAAGTGCATCACTGCTTCATGTTCTAAAAAGGACTTCAAGCCGCAGACTAAAATACATTTCTAGCCAAATGAAAGACATGACAGTAATGTTACATAACTTTCTAACACACACTATATGTAGCTTGTGTTTACAGTGCATGGAGAAATTAAAACTCACCTGGAAGAAAACATGAATGTTTTTAGTCCGATTTAGAACATGGGATAGTGGTGCACTACAGCCTCTTGTGGCCAACATTAGTATTACAGCAACAAACACAACATTTTTACCTGGCAACTTGTTCCACCTGTTTGCTTAAGTCATAAGCACAGGAGAGAAAACATTTTAGATCAGACTGAGAAAATGGGTTCAACCAGACTTATTTTTTTTCTCAGGGCTTCCTTAGAAAGCTTATTGACTTGGTATAAATGTTGCACAGATAGTGTGTCATTCTATGTTACAGCACTAGAGCCTTAGTGTGACTGAATAGTCCTGCTATGTGTGGGAGTTAAAATAAACCTTATAAACTTTCATGACAGCCAGCAGCAGCCGCCACACATTCCACTGCACAATTTGACGTGAATTTCTCCCCCGACATGCCTTTGGGACCTTTGTGTGCGTCTGTTGCTAAGAGGAAATGGGTATGAGGAGAGTGGAGACCCAGGGGTCCTGTTGTCAATCTATGGTCTGTCCACAACAGGTGTTTCTAATCCTGCCTTCATGTGTACATAGACTACACGGCAACATGTACCAGTAACACTCCTACACTGTATGTGAAATTCCACAAGCTTTGGAAAACAGATTTTATATTTACATTTCCCAAAAGAAAACTAAAAATGAACGCTTAGTCTTTTCCTGCATCAGTCTCCTTTACGTTAACAGTTGTAGTGTTACCAGGGCACTTGCTGTAGCAGCTCGTGCGATTTGAACTCTTTTTGATGGGACATTTTAAAGACCTTTTGCAAGCATATTATTTATGTACACATAGAGAAATTATAATCGCACAAAGAACAATTTAATTTGAGCAAACTTTAATCTTTCTCTTTCTAATCCCTCTTTTAACGTCCCGGCTCTTTGTGCTCTCCAGTCAGCCTGCATGGAGAAAAAGGTTGTGTGTTTTTTTGCTCACTCCTTATGTGATAATAATAATAATAATCTACAATTGATTAGCTTGCAAAACAATCTCTTACTGTGCTCAAAATGTCTCATCACTAACAAATATAGGAAAAAATATCATTCCAAATTTCGTTGTCCATGGACCAGCAACCTTTCACTGTAAGACTCTGTTACACTATGTTACCAAGAGTATGACTTTTTGATTCATATTTTTGTCCATTATTGAACTGCCTGACGTTCATCTAAATGGCCTCTAAATGATCTTTAATGCCTAAATTACAGCTACACTTTAGCATCTTTATAATAAGATTAGGACTGCAATTTCTACACCTCGTTTCCCTGGCACTGCTGCAGTGCTTTTATTTTTTGAATCAAAGAGAGACACAGCACATAATTAATGACAAAAGGCACTTTTCTTTTTTACTAATATCAATAGTTACTGAACCAATTTAAATATTTTGAGCCTGCGAAATAGTTTCCTTTCTGATCATTCACTTTGCATGTGTGTGTATACAATATGTATGTTTATAGGATACTTGATTGTGTTTTTTGTGTGAATATTAATCCTTGCATTGCATTGGACTGTTTGTCTTTTTAAGGACATTTTTTAAAATAATAATTGAAATAAATATTGTAAGCCTGCTGTGATGTGAGCCTTCTCTGTACCTGCCAGTGCTTGGATACAATTAAGGTAGACAGAGACGGTGCATTATCACAGTCCGACACTGCTCTGAGGCCAGCTGTAGATAGGGAGCCTGCTGGGAACAGTGCAGAGGAGGACACTCACACACATACACACACTGACTGTAGAGGAAACCTGTGTCTGCCTGGCATCTGGACAAGTCTCAGGTTGGTGCCAGCCAAGTGAGTAACAAGCAGATATGAGGTTAACATGCTGTAGGTGACAATCACACGCCTACTGTATGGAGGCCCTTATGTGCACCTGAGAGTCCAAACAGAGACACAAACCCACTTTTGCACACAGGCTCATCAGTTATAGTTACATAATCATAACTCAGGATTCATTCGGCACTGAATTGCAGAGCTGTGGACTTGAGTCACATGACTTGGAAGTCACACATTTGATGTCTTTAGACTTGACCTGACAAAATGTGCAACTCCAACAATGACTCGTGACTTCACTTTGACTTGAGCCTTTTGAGTTGAAAATACTAAAAACCTTCTTCTCCTTCATTTCCCAGATCTACTTTGTTTAAACCAACAGCATCTTGACTTGGGACTTGTCAGTCTTGACTTGGGACTTGTCAGTCTTGAGTTGGGACTTGTCGTTCTGACTTGGGACTTGTCAGTCTTGAGTTGGGACTTGTCGTTCTGACTTGGGACTTGACTTGCTTAGTTGAAATTCAACCCGACAAGTACATATCATTCTACGGATGCTGCAATTACCAAACGAATGTAATCATCAAGTGCTTGTTGACTACACAAAAGACACCTATTAGAGGATTTGTTCAAGTATAAGGTAACAATCTAAATGAGCTGCTTCACATTCATCATTATCAGCGAAGACGCTGACTGACATAATGGCCTGTGATAAAAAAAAGAAAAGAAGGTCTGGGGTTGTTCCCTTATCCCTTATCTGACTGACAGAGTGTGAAAAAACACAAACAGAGCAGGTCAGATGGTGATTTGATGGGAGAGAGAAAAAGAGAGACACAGTACAGAGCCTTTGTACACACAGTGGGAAGACCCACCCTGACACAACTTGATAGCTATTCTGGAAGCTATTGGCACACACTCAAAGGTCTGTGTGTGTGTGTGTGTGTGTGTGTGTGTGTGTGTGTGTGTGTGTGTGTGTGTGTGAGAGAGACCACAAAGAGCAAGGCAGACGTCTGATGTGTCATATAATCACAGGTTACTCGTTGTTGTCTTTTATCTCTGTGTGATTGTTTGTCTGAGAAAATCTACACGGGCTTAGCATGAGTTTGGCTGACATCACCACAGTCTCATCAAACACAATAATGAATCACATATTACTTATTATTACACAGCTGGATAGTGCTTGATGAAAACACATTTTAAACCACTGCACTTTGGTTTTAACAAATATATAATGCATGAATCCAGCCACCACAATCCAGAACAACTGAATTAGTCCCACCATGAAACGAGAATGACCGATGCATTTCTTGTTATCATCACACTGAAGCTTTAACAAATACAACTGGCAGGATGACGTCAGAGAGCTCGTATAGCTGACAGTGATCAGACCGCTGCAGACTTGATGTAAACCAGGGAAGGAAGCACAGTGGAGGGGGGGGGGGGCTGAAGGAGAGATACATAGATGATATCTATCACTTGGTAGACACTATTCACAAGACTTTTGACAGTGCCCCGAGTAAATATGTACTTTTATTGTAGAGGCCGTTTAGCTGTGTAAATGCAACATCCATAAACTGCAGGAGCTCATTGGGTGTTAAGATCAGACTTTCTGACATGAACAATGCAGACATATGGCATAAAACAATACTCTGTCTACAACCCTAAATGTCCCAGCTTAAAGGGCAAACTTGCCAGATTTGATGTAAATCAATGTTGATGGTAAATGCAGACGACTGAAGCAATACATTCCTCAGTGCATGCTATATTGACCATTACATCCTCTGCACTGTTGGAAACGTAACTAGCTTGCAATACAAGTGAAGAGAGCGGCATCTCGAGCGTGCCCCCTGGCCACCCAGAGGCCACGCAGAAACAGCCTGTAGTTCTTCCTAGCATCCAACTACGTCACTGTCACCTCAGATTACTGTGCTGAATGCAGGAAGAACAACAAATAGTGCAGCTGTGAACTCAGTTTTCTCGGTCAATATAGGACAAACTCAGGAATTTGATGTTTTAACAAATCAAATTGACTACATTTATCATCAACACTGATTTGACATCCACATAAAAGGTGGCAAATGTTCCTTTAAATCCCCAATATAGCCCTAATACTGGATTTCAGTTGTCATGGCATGTTCAGGAGTGTATTTTGCTGTGGATACAAGGTGAGGCTGAGTACTGGCATTGTGGCTTACAGGATAAGTTGACAAGTTCAGAGATCAATATTGTTTCCCTCAAAGTGAAAAGTTATCTGTTCGTTCTCATACTTTCTTCTGTAGCCATAAATGGAGAAGCAGCGAGGAATGCAGGCTGACAGCTGAGAGAAGAGAAGGGGGCTGCGGTGGTGCTGCTGGTGTGTGTGTGGGGGGTGGTCTCACCTCACAAAGCTCTGCTGTTCAACCAGCCATTAGCCTGTAACAGCATGCTGTGCACTGCAGCCCTGCACCACAGTGTGCACTATTCAGCTTGTTTAGCCTCTTGTAGTCACACACCCCATTAGGGTTTGTTATTGAGCTGCTTTTAGTGTCATATAGGTGACACTCTTCAAATTGCCCCACATAGACTGATTTTCTTGTCATATATGACTGTGGCGGCAGTTTAGGACGTCAATCAGGTGACAAGCTGTCCACTGTTGTTAACCTATTCTAGGCTTACATTTAAATAAAAGGCATGATATCATTATGTTCATGCCGAAAGACAGTGAAATCTGACTCTCAGCCAACAGTTCTTTCACATGAGGCAATGCTTTAACTGTCAGAGGCAGTGATACAGAGCGCACGGTGCAGTTTGCAGGGCATCCATCTTTCATAGCCACAAATGAATTCCCCGCAGGTGAGCTCTGCTTTTCATCCCTGCCTTTGATTTCCTCTTTGATTTTGACCAGTAGGTAAAACAAACAGTTAAGTACCTACGAGTGGCCTACACCGAAATGTTGTGTGCCTCAGCTAGTTGACACCATGTGACAAACTGCCCTTGTCGTTAACTTAAGAGATGCATGATGTGATGCAGCAAAAGAAAAACTCTCACTGATAGACGGCCAGGGAGACAGAGCAAACCTGCTCAGTTTGTTTGTTTGGATAGTCAACTAGATACATTGTAGGCCAATAGTTTTTCCCTTTGGTGTGTGCTGTTATTATATCTTCATTATCTTTACATGGGTGGCAGATTTGAGGAAAGCTCTTGATAAATGAGAAACACAATGAATCCAGATGCTTCAACACACAAGGTGAATGGTTTAATGAGCGTTGTGTGAATCATGTGATGTGACCTTCGCCATCACCAAATCTCAATATAGTTGCATTGCTAAATCCACCCTCCAAACTGTGATTGTCCAATCATAGTTTAGCAATTGGATAACTGGGGTCTGTTAGCTTTAGCCTCAGTCTGTTTTATTTTAACACATTACAAAGCACTGAGTATACATAGTTAGTATCTAGTATCATATCAAGTCAAGACTCTTTTGCAGGGTTCATATTGACAAGAGTCAGCTGGAAACATAGAAGGGCACTCGGAGAGCGCAGACCTTCGCCAATGCCACGTGAAAAATAATGTATGTACCCGCCCCATCATTCGAATCTACTTCATGCTATACCCTTCCACGGAGCAGGGCTTTGCAAAGGGTCAATGAAACCCCTACTGGAGACTTTGGACAAATATGTTAGACAGCACTCTCCGCCACCATAATCAAAACATCCACTGAGGGAATATAGTTAGGAAGAATGGTGTTCCTTCCTGCATTAGGGTTCATGCACTTGTAGGATTCATGAATTTAAGTAGAACTAAACCTGTTCACGAGGCCCAATATCTTACTTACTTACTATTTATTGGCTTTAGCTTTAATTTGTCACCCATCTGTATCCATCTAATCTTACAGAGTAACTAATCCTCCAGCTCTCTGTGTTGGGGGGGGGGGGGGGGGGGGGGGTAGGTGGCACCAACATGACACATTCCATTGGGACTGGCTGGCGAGACACAGTTTGCTGTCACATCCAAGAGTGTAAACAATGAAGGAAACTAAGAAAAACAGGCAAACAGAGGGATGCCGTGGACACACACACATTCGCTCAGACCGGAGGAGGAGGGTGAAGAGTTAAACAAAACATGCCGCCAAGAATATTAAAATGACAGCATGTTCAGATCTAATATCAGCTTGCCCGTGACAGTGAGCGGACAAGAATAGAATAATTTTTAAGACAGGCAATGAACTGCATACCTGACCTGAGTGAGTGTGGGACTAGATACACAGATATGTTTAGCACTCACCATCAGACTTTAAAACCTGGGAAGAGAAAAGTCAACAGCCTTTTACTTTAAACTCCCCCAAGCTAATTAGTTTACATTCTCCCTCTCTGCGTCTCCGTCCTCTCTTTGCTCTGCACTTAGCTGATAGATGGTGAACTCCCACAGCCAAACATCCAGCTGTTCTCCTCCCTCCTCGCCTCTTTATTATCCTCAGCTCTCACCTCCCATCTCTTCTCCTCTACTGTGCTGCTGCATCTCAGCAGCTCTGACTCCCCT
Source organism: Cottoperca gobio (assembly GCF_900634415.1). Classification (NCBI taxonomy): domain Eukaryota; kingdom Metazoa; phylum Chordata; class Actinopteri; order Perciformes; family Bovichtidae; genus Cottoperca; species Cottoperca gobio. The sequence goes on from NC_041361.1 coordinate 20,590,570, forward strand.
CTCTGCCCCGCTGTTCACCTTCCCCACTTCCTCCCTTTCTTAGTCAGCGCTGAGGGCCTTGCTTATAAAAAACAATTGCTGACCTTGATGTCAAGTATTATTTATGAATATGAGAGCAGGCGGTGTGAAAGGACTCACGGCTGGAGAGGAATAATACAAATATCAAGTAATAGACGACAGCGCTCAGGCCTGCTCCACATAACAGTCTTACTTTGGGAGATAACAAAAGTGACTTTAGCACTTGATATATCACAGAATGTTAGTTATAACCATAGTCTGCAGCAATATGTGTTTCAGTACCACCGGTGGCTATAAACTCAAACACTGAGGTTCTTCAGAGGGTTCTGTCAATATTTCTTAAGGTGTTCAGTCCTGGGCCACATTGTGTTTTGTTTGTACATGCTGCCATTAAGGTCTATCATGTGAAATCCAGCCATCCATCAGTGTTTCCATCGCTCCGCAGATGACAGACATATCTATCTTTTGTTCTTCTAAATTGCATTTTATGTTTATTACTAATTGCATGGCTCAAAATCTGTCTCCAAACGTGAGATTTTGCTTACAAGGAATAGACGAAAAGACACAACCACCTTTTGCATCTAGCAAGAACCTTGAACCCAAAGTCACACTCTTTGTAAACTATTTCACTCATCTCCATTTCAATTCTTGGTTCACAAGCCTTCCTAAGAACCTGATCAAACATCTACAACTGGTTCAAAACACAAGAAGGATTCCCTAAAACTAACAGCACACAACACCCACATGTTAAAATCTACCGGTAGATTTGTAGGTGGATCTCATCTCCTCTCCATTCACTCACATTAACTGCTCCTCGGTGCAAGACCGAGGATTACTGAGGATTGAGGATTACATTTAATCCCCAGACACTGTAACAGTCAGCCTCTCAAATCTTACAATTTTTAAGAGAAAGCTTAAATTCATCTTATCAAATTTAACGAGAAACTTTGACTTTATTTCACCTCACCCTGTTTGTTTATATAAATATCACTTTTACTTGTCTCTTTTGAGAAATTCTTTCTGCTTTGTTTTTTATATTCCATTTCTATCTGTTATTACATAAAACTACCATGGAAATATGAGTTATCTGGCTTCGGACGATTTGTATTAAATAATCAATTCATATGGGAGAACATGATGGCCCAAACCGCTTCAAATCACTGGCTGTCCAACAGACAGAGGGGTTCAGTGAGTGTGGCCAGACGCTGGCTTTTACACAGGCTGTTAGATTCACAAGGTGAATGGGAGACAGCTGGTCCCACCGGAGGAAACATTCACATTCCCATCCCTGAAGACGTCTGCATCACTCCATGATGGAGAGGAAACATAAAATATCATAGCAACAGGTGGACAGTGGACACAAACTTAACAACGGTTGTTCTGAACTCATCAGCCTTCGTTCCCACAAGTATGCAGTTACTGATGATTCACTAATAGTCTAAGAGAGATCAATGCAGTTTCAATAGTCTGTCTGACCTCTATGTTCACCCTGGGAAAATGCAGGTTTATTAATTCTCAAACCATATTTGAAAATTAGAAATCGCTATTTCTTGGATACAATTAAAAAAAAATCAGTTCTCAGTCCTGATCTCTGCTCAAAGAACTCTCCTCGTTTAGATGTTGCATTAGTCCATATATTGCAATTTCCATAACAACAAAGTGTCTGCCATGCTGCCCGAAGCGCACACACGGCCAGCAGATGCTGGCTGCAGCCTGTCGGTCAACCAGCTCGTCCACCGGTTACTCAGCCGAAGAGAGCGAGTCGCTGTGGGTTTGGTTAGTGATGACGGTGTTGTGTGTTTGTCCTGGTGCTCAGCAGCTGCTCAGGGAGACATTGAGCGCTGAGCAGAAGGCAGATGTGCTCACTGATGCTAATCCGAACCTCTGGTGGAGAAAATCTGGCTCCACTTAGAAGGAAAGCGTAGAGAAAACTACAGCACACGAGTCATTAGTTGAGGCAAGCATTTAGTGTGTTGGTGAGACTTATAATAATCTGGGTAATGACTGTGTGGCGGCTTTCTCTCTGTATGTGCATCTGAGTGCATTTGTGTTTTTCAGTACAGTAAGAATGCTCGTATGTAAACCTATGACCAGCAATGAGTGTAATAACATAATAGTTTCCTGTGTAAGAGACAGAGAGGGTGACCTCTATGTGGCCAAAGGCTGCATACTCTGTGTGTAATTTAGAATACACAAGGGAGCACTGCATGTGTGTTTGTATGTGAAGTGATTTTCAAACTGGTGATGACCATATTCACCCCACGTTCCCCCTGAGAGAGAAAGAGAGTGGGAGAAAACTAATCTGCACAAATACACAATACATACATATATTCAGCTATGAAGCAGCTTTGCCAAGTCTGAGCAGTATTTAAGTGTCTTAAAAAAACTACAAAGACAACAACATGCAATCTCATGTCAATACCATTGAAATACAGGTGACCTGGAGCGTGAGACAACTGGCTCACATTTACAAGGTTTCATTAGACCTTTGTGTGCGCCTGTGTGTGTAATTACAGGGCTACAAGATGAAACCACTACACATTGTGGCCAGAAGTCGGACAATCTACCAAGACAACAAAATTGCATCCTTCCCTACTTTCTTCATTCCCCTCTTCCTTCCTTCTTTATTCCTCCTTCCATCCCGAGAGGCAGCCGTATCTCACTGTAATTGCTGCTATTAGATAACTAGAGGTGTGGAGGTGTCTGAGAGTGCTTTTAAACAAGCTGCGCAACACAACCTGCTATTACATTTGGCCTTAGTCCTGTAGAACACAGAAGAATCACAAAACACATGTCAGAGGTAAAGAGGGTGGACATGACATAAAGACATTTGTATTCCAATTGTGTTAAACATGGAACAACAGGCCTTTAACCAGGAAGAAAATCATATATACACTAATGCTAGTTTATACACGTTTCCATACACTACGGTAGCGTAAATATTAGGAGTTGGTTCATCGAGATAACAGATAGTTGTGCTCACTCTCTAGAGAACGAGATAACATAATTAAAACAACGGGAGTCGAAGCTCAAAAGATGGAAAAACAAGTGCAAAACATGATGGAAATATACCATTTCTGTGTTTCATTGGTTTTAACTCCTTCATATAATGTTTGGTAGGTTAATGTACAGCAATGCATATTGTATGAGATCATCATACTGTATGTTTGTAGCGTTGTCTCCGTCCTGTGAGAACCACGTATGTGTTCAGCTGTGCGACGAGGCATTCTGCAGCTGGTTCAAGAGGCTTTTTTAATTAGCTTGAGATGTTGGAGACTTTTCTCAATTTCAGTTTATCACAAACATTCCAAATGGAGATAAGTGGTTTTCACTAAACAGAACTGGTATGGATGTAAAATGTAATCTGAAAAGTAACTAAAGCTGTCAGGCAAATGTCAAAAGTGCAATATTTGTCTCTGAGATGTAGTAATAAAGAAGTGTAAAGTACAAGAACCTAAAATTTGTACTTATACTGTATAACAACATAAAAAAAGTGCTAAATCATCTCAGTGTATGTCAAATTGTTTATTTCCTGTTGCTATACCAACAGGCCTGTTCCACTCCACACTGTAAGCACATGGCAGCTCCGCTCAGGTTCACCACTGTACCAGCCACCCCATTGTTTTTAATGAGACCATCTCCATTTCATATTCCTCCTGCATGCCCCTTCATCCTCCCCCTCAAGTCCTCCTCCTCCTCCTCCACCTCTATCTCCACCTCCTCTTTTCATCCAGAGAAGCCCCTGCCAACAGGACGGGGAAACCTAACTCACCGTCCTTTCATAGAAACAAACCTGTTCCCTCTCCTCTCACCCCCCCTTCCCCCTGTGCCTAAAGTCTTTCTCTCTCTCTTTTCTCTTTGTCCTGATTCTTTCACCCCCCCTCCTCCAATTTTTCAGCCTCTCTCCCTCCCTGTCTCTAGTGCTAGTGGTTAGTAGGCTTTACCGCACCATTGTTCTGGCATCCGCTCATTTCCGGAGGCTGACGCTTACAAAGGCTTCGGGACACACACTCTCTCACTCCCACAGCCTAATGCCAGCCCTCACCTGCCCACACACACACACACACACACACACACACACACACACACACACACACACACACACACACACACACACACACACACACACACACACATCTGAGGAGAACGTCAGTAGTTCAACAAACACACACAAACCTCTAAGAAAGGTGAATTACAGAGGATTTACCTCAAGCCTCTTTCATGTGAAGTTTTCCTTTCTTGCTTCCTTCCCAATTCCTTCCTTCCTTCTTCTGAAATAATGATGAGTCGCTCCCTCAGTTGAACTTTATCACATCACTTCATGAAAAGTATTTTGCTAAATGAAACTCAAAGGCATTTACCGAAGGAAAAAAAACTATCATGTAAAAACAAAAAGCCGACAGAGTACAGTGTGCCCTTTTGCCTGATTTATGCTCAAAATTCAATTTGCTCAAGAAAACGTCTGCAGATGCAGATGCACACTAGAGCTGCAACGATCAGTCCACTAATCGCGTAGTCGATCGACAGAAAAATTATTGGCAACTTTTTTGATAATCAATTAATCATTTAAGTGATTTTTCATGCAAAAATGAAATATCTCCTCTCAAATGTCTCTTCCCAAATATGGAGATGTTCTGCTTTTCTCTGTTTTACATCATATTAAAGTGAATATCTTTTGGTGTTGGACTGACAAAACAAGACATTTCAAGACATCGATTAAGACTTGACACTGGGATGTTAACTTTTCCCTATTTTCTGTCATTTTATAGACCAAACCATTAAACAAGAAAATAATCGGCAGATTAATCGATGACAATAATCGTTACTTGCAGCCGTAATGCACACACACACACACACACACACACACACACACACACACACACACACACACACACACACACACACACAACCAGTTTCCTACAGTTCCTCCTTCCACCCCACCCCCCAGAGAAGAATAGAAATAGAAAGTGAAAAGAAAAAGAGAAGACAGGAGGCACTGCTGCTTCTTTTGTCCCTGTGATCAGCCTGAGCCCTTTCACTCTCCTTCTCTCTCTCAAACACACACACATGCATACATTCGTACACACAAGCACCAATTAACCCCGTCTCTGCCCTGGGGGTTTGGACACGACCCCTTGACCTTGGAGCTTGTCCTCAGAGGCGTCAGGAATCTGAATGGACAGCTCCCTGTCTCTATAATGACAGTGTGTGACACACACTTCACGTCAGACACACTTGTTCACCTTTCCGCTCTGAAACACGTCCGTGTCTCCTGTTTGCTCTTCTGATTCTTCTCTCATACACCTTCAGCTGATCCTATCTCTCTCTCCGTAGATCTTTTTACTTATTTACTCTCCAGACATTCAATCTTTCCACACTACTCGGCGGTTTCAAAGAGGTTCTCTCTCATCTCAGACCTTTTTCCTTTTACTGAGGCTTCTAAGTGTGATTTTTGGAATACCAGATCAAATGACGAAGAGTTTTTGGCTGCAGCCAAAATAATAATGCTCAATACATAATACAATTGTTAAACATACCTAGTGGAAACATGAACCTAATTTGAGATACTTGTAGGCTTATCTATTTATCTCATCCATTTAATCAATGTATTTTCTGAATGGCACAGCCCATCTTCGTCTTTTAAAGAATAGGTTCACATTTTTTCAAGACAATGTGAACAATGTGTACATTTCCCCCCAAAAATGTTAGAAACAAGTATGTGAAATTAGCTTTTTACAACTGAGCCCTGCTTTCGAATGTTATCAGGACATTAAATGGCCGTGATCACTTGTTTTCACTCGCATTGTAATGCTTCAGAAGATGCACACTGCGCCCACCAGTAGGTGAGAGTCTGCATATCCAACGTCATGAAAGGGTCTCTCTCTTGGTAGGTTACTCTTTCAGTTATGTTAGGTTTAGTAACTAAAACTAAGTGGTTAGGATTAAATATAATATAATAGATAAGTCGTACGTTTGTTATGTAACAGAATGTTGATTTTGTGTTTGTTTGACCCATCCATCCTACCACCAACCCTGAGTGGCCTTTATACTGCATCACAGGACTTCCTCACAATACAGCATGTAAAATACCCCAAAACTGTTCTAACTGTGGCAGAAGGATAGTAAGTGTATGTAAAAACACTTTACCATCACTCATGGTAAAAAGCAGAATTAGAAAATACATTTTTGAGGCCTTTAAGTGTGTACATGTTCTTATTGCTACTTTCCAATGTCTTTCCTCTTAATCTACAAAAGAAAAACTTCACAAAAACTTGAAGAAAAACCTGCCAAGGGTGGTGCGTGTCCTGAAAACTACCTCAGCCATCGTAAAGCAGAGCAGCAGTTGTGATCCGTGATAATGTCTGAGGAACATCGTGGGTGCTAACAGCAGGCACTAATAGACTTTAACTGGAGCAATGAGCCCATTGTCTTCGGCTGCAGGGAACAAAGCATTAGTTGCCATTTTATTGAGTGTCATTATTCAGATAAATCTTTAGCTAACTGATAGTATTGAGCACACATCCACTTTGCATGGAGTAGTGCAGGTGTCAGACTGCAATATTGATGACTTTTCTGAACTTTTCAGTCATTCTCCGGCTTTAAATTAGATAAAAGCAACAGATTTAGTGAAAAGAATCCTTCATCAGATACTGTGTGGCACTTAGTTCATTTCCCAGCCTTTCTTTATTTCTGTCACCCACACACAGAATGGTCTTAAACAGAGCTGGAGGTAGGTGTGGAGTGGGTGTCTCTATTTGCGGATTCAGCTGGGCTGTTTTAGGAGGACCATAAACAGAGCGACACCACCCACAGAGAGAGGCCGACAGACAGACAGAGAGAGACAGGGACGACCCCAGAGGGCACCAGGGGCCCTAAAAAAGAAACATCAGCTATCTTATCTCTGCACCGAGGCCGACACTGCCATCAACCGCACATACATCCACCGTGTTCAGGCTACTGTTTCTACCAGAGCTTCTGCTCCTTTTTCTGCACCGTGTTTAACTGGTGACAGAGAATGAGAGATGTTACTATAAAGTCTGCTCTTTGACAAAGAGACACACTTGATGAATTGCATTGACGTTCTTTTGGCCTCGACTTGGACTGTAAAATGTATTTAATACACTTTTGTATAGAACAAATAATCTTATCTGTTGTTAAAATCCTTATTATGTTGAAAACAAGAGACTATTTCTGCCAGTGGGCTGAGATAATACCTCTTCTCATAGCATTCTCACTTGCAGATACAACTCTGGAGCAAGTGTCAGCATCTTGTAAACATTACCAAGAACAAAAACAACTGATCTGGATTCACATGAAATTCCCATCCTTTTTTACTTGTTTGAAGTGAAATAAAACCCCACTTAACATCCACGAGTGTAACATGAATACATAAGCTCCATATTTTCCAGAGACTAATCAAAGAGAGCCCAGTGACCTGGAGACAGACTTCAGCCTTCAGTGAATCACTTCTGAGGATTTGTTATAGAGCAGAAAACATGGATTGACTTTAAAGCGTTCTCGGTGTGTACAGTCTACTCACCGCAGAGGAGCATTACCAGTGGCGCGTGCATCTCTGAGCGCGCCTCAACCCGCGGGCTGCAGCAACCTGTGGCATGTAACAGTTGGTGATGAACAGTAATATACACAGGGACATTCAACAAGAGTTTAATTTTTTTGGATTAAAATGAAATATTGTTGAAAAAGTTAGATTTGAAGAAGTGTGGCTTTTATTTTTTCCAACTGGAGCTCTCGACAGTGCAGTTTTCTCACTGTTTCTGATATATAAATGTTCTGTGTGGTGACTGTGCTGTTTAAAGCGGTTAATAAAAATAAAACATCACTGGGACTGTGTTCAACTGACCAATGTGTTAATCTGTCTGGCTGTCTTTAAACGTAAAAACGTGGGTCAGCTAATGACAAAAATGTCACTCACCGTGCTGTTTCAAAAGTTCGCTTCTCTTGTTGAGTTAGAGTAGTTTACAGTCTCTCTCTTGGTCCACTTGCTGCGGAGTTGCCGGACGGATGCGAAGCGGAGCAGCGTTGTTGCAATGAGGAGTCCTCAACTCCTGCGCCTCTCCGCTGGAAACCCCGGAGTGGAGCAGAAGAGTACGGAGTGGGGAGGGGGGCGCGAGCCGCGGGAGAAACAGGAGGTTTAGTGCTCGAGTCCCCGTGTGGGTTGATAGGGGGGGGGAAACTTTTTTCAGACATTTTCCACATATTTTCCGGAAAGTTTTCGTACATTTTTAAACGAATACTTAAGTAAAAGTACATAAGTATTATCAGCTAAATGTACTTAAAATATGAAAATGTAATTAGTGTGCAGATTGCATTATTATACCATTCTGTTTTATCACGAAGAATGTTACGTTGTCGTTCATCAATGTGGAAAATGTGTATACTAGGGTATAATTAGTGCTTCATATTATTATTTATGTAAAAGTTAAATAATTATAAGTGTCAAATAAATACAGTCAAGTAAAAAGTACAACATTTCTCTCGGTAGTGGAGTAGCATACAATGGAAATACTCAATCAAAGTACAAGTATGTCAAACACGTATGTAAGTGCAATGCTTGAGTAACTGTACTTAGTTAGGCTATGATATGAGTTATTTAAACTGACATATCATACTATAATACTATTAGCTTATAATTGATGTCATTTTCTAGTGTCATATGTTTCAGTGAGGCAGTACAAGAAGGTAAAACGACTAAAATGTTGCATGATTAAGATATTCTAACAGATCTTGTTTTTACACAAGTGGATAAGAAACAGTTTTAGATTCTTGATCGTGAAAAGTTGATCCTCTACAAAGCCAGCGCATGTTTTCCGTCGATCCCCTGTCTGCCTGCCTGTGTCTGGGAGCAGGAATGCGCGCTCCCTGCTGGACGGATTAGATTCCCTTTGATTGCACCCAATGAGCCACTCGTGACCGCGCAGGGATCACAGATCCCCGGCTGCCTGCTCAGTCTCATAACATCAGCCTCATCCAACAGGTGGCTGGGACCATCTCCATTACAGTCCTGCAGTGTGAAACAGATGTTTAAAGAGCTTCACATTAGCGTTTATCTGATAAAGTGAATTAATGTTCTGCAGACTAAACTGCAATCTATCACATGTTATTTGTTTGAGTTTATGTTCTAGAGTGTGTGTGATGTGTACAGGTGCTGTGTTCTCCAGAACAAATAAATCTCTGTCATATTACACATTCCCTGTGCGGCTGGAGGACAGCCTCTCTTTGTTAGAGCTCAGGATCCAGTGCCAGCACCCAGCAGAGAAGAGAGAGAGCGGAGAGTGCCTTCATACTGAGGACAGCAGGGGGGTGAATGGGAGTAGACATAGTGACAAAACCCCTGGTATTATACTGTATGTATAGCTTTATATATATAGTCTACAGGTAGATGGCCGAGGAGCCTCTGACTGAAGAGAGCTCATGGTCAACATGTTAACTTTTATCCCCACACAGATGTTTTCAGTTGTTGTGATCAGAAACCTGCTCAGGTTGATGTGTGACTGAGGAATGCTGGGAATCATGTGAGGTCTTCAACCTACATAATATCATTATTATTATTATTATTATTATTATTATTATTATTATATATTATTATATTAATAATAATAATAATAATAATAATAATGATGATAAAGCTGTACACACTGGTGGAAATTAAAAGTACTCAAGGATTGTACTTAACCCCCTGGGGTCCAGTTTCATTTTGGTAAATCTTTCCCAGCTATAATTCTGACTTTGTGTTAAAACTGACAGGAACCTAAATTACAAGAACAATTATAACATTTCAAAGTTGTAAATAATATAGTTGGACTATTTATAAACCCAAATAGAGCAGAATAAAAGTAAGAAATCAAACCTTTTTTCCCTTTTTCATTGAGTTGATGTATACCTGAAAATCACTGAACATTTGAATAATTTACTGTTTAAAAAACATTTGTGAAAATGTTTGTTATGGTCTACAGACATGAATGAGATACCATGTGAAAGCCCCGCATTGGCACATTCAATTGGCCTTCTCAGCTTGTCTCTACATTATATATAAAAAGTTATGTTACTAACAATAAAACATACTCAGTGTGTTCTCCTGGTATAGGTATAGGTACTGCTATTTATGTTACTTTATACTTTTGCCCCACTACATTACAGATAGAGACATTCTTCTACATTTGTTTTTTCAGCCATAGTTACTGGTCACTTTGCAGATTATAATTTTAAACTTCTTAGATGTTTTCATTTAACAGTTTGAGTCCAAAATATGAACTCAAATCAGTGCCCCAGAACTTTCCTCTGGTGAGTGAGAAGGACCATGCCATTGGCTCACCTTAATGGAGTGTGTTATTAATTGCACATGTGCTTTTCCTGCTGTGAAAATGTGAAAATATCCGCTGTAAAAAGTCTGAAACGACAGGGAGAACTCACTGCCTTGCTAAGTATAGGGCACCCCCTTGTGGCAAATAAAACAACATATCTTCTGTAACAATTGTGTTAGAAGAACATATACTTGATATTGTAGATATTGCGTTAACACACAAACAGGACACGTGATGTGATGAATTTACAGAAACGGAATCAAATTTATTTGTCTCCATCATCTCACCTCAGAATGAATTTTGCTTATAAGAATACTTGTGAATGCATTTAATCAAGAGTTTCCTTTGTAATAAAAATAGACACATTTTATTTAAAAATCTAACTTTTCCACATTCTTCTTAATAGGAATGTCATATTGTAAATACCATACGAATGTGGTCAAATTAGAGCAAAAACACAGAATCCGAAAAGCACTTTTGGTCAAAATAACACATTTCTGATAATATATTCTGATATATTTCTTCTGTTTATTATTCATGAAATCAATTCTCATGGCCGATACGATGAAACAAATACTCCCCACTTGTTGGGATAATAGCTTAAAGACACACACACACACACACACACACACACACACACACACACACACACACACACACACACACTACACACACACACACACACACACACTACACACACACACACACACACACACACACACACTACACACACACACACACACACACACACTACACACACACACAGGACATTGTTGATATTTAGTCAGTAAGTGCTACAGTACATGGACAGAGGAAGGCATATCTGTGATATATAACACTTGACAGGTAATGTGTAAACCTTGATATACCAGTGAAAGAATGGAGGTACCAAAGCAGCGTTTTATTTTCATGGGTGTTGCAGTTTTCTGTCCCAGTCACAGCATCAGTCAGAACTCTGCTCTGCACTACAGCAGTAGAGGGTAAACGGGGAAGAGTAACATCCTCACACACAGTTACTGTACTTCTGCACTTGTTCCCGGATCTCATCCCGCACCAAAGTCGCGTTTTGCTTCAGCTCGTCCAGCTCCGTGCGCTGCTTCTGCATCCGCTGCTCGTTACTCTTGAACTTTTTCTCCAGTTCTGCGGCCACAGAGAGGAGACAGGTCAACATGGGGAACAACAGCCGAATACCAGCCACGGTTAATTAAAGTATCCAGCTTCAATGCAGGCCCGTCATAAAACATGCCGCACAACTCCTCCTGATTCCCTATTCAAAATATAAAGTGATATTAAAAGGTGCTATAATAACAACGTATTATTACTATTATTATTATACCGATGCTTTTATATTTGTTTCTTTTGGTTTCTGCTTATTTATTTATTTGTAATTTCCTTGTAATACTTGCTTTGCTACCTGACACTTTTTTCTCCATGTCTTTCATTGCTTTGCTCCATTTGTAAAGCTCCATGTAACTCCATTTTTGAAAAGTGCTCAATAAATGAAGTAATTATTATTATTATTATTATTATTATTATTATTATTATTATTATTATTATTATTATTCTTTTCATTTTGGTGTCCGAGACCAGGGAGTGATCTTTTTATAAGAATATTTTAGGATAAATATAATGTATGTATGTTTTTAAATGAATAATTACATTTGATTTAAGAAACATATCTCAGGCTATGCCAGATAAATCGTAAAAAACAAGGATTTAGATTCATCTCTAAAGCTCATCAAAACCTGCTGGACATTACTTTATTCTCTCAGCAAAAGGACAAAAGGAGGAGAGATAAACTGTTTCATTACACCACCTTAATGCAAGGGAGTTGCTCAGAGGACAAATTGGAAACAATGGCCTGCGTGTGTTGACCGACAACAGGGAGAGCGGCTTCATGTACTCACTCCTGAGTTGTTCTATCCCCTTGCTGGCTTTGCTTAAGAGGTCTTCTGCCTCCTTCTTGATGTCCTTGGCCTTCTGGTTGATGTTGTTCAGACCTCCAGACTCCTTGTCGAGAGACGCCACCTTCATCTGCAGCTCTTTGTAGCGCGTCTCCGTGTCATTGAGGCTCTGGGAGAGACGACGCAATACCATTAGTAATGATTGGTCTTTATGTGCTGTCCACAACATCTCGCTTCCTTTCATTCAATTACAGGACAAACACAACTCACCCGCTCCAGTGAGGATGCTTGTTGCGTGGCATTGTTAGCCAGTTCTTTAGCGTCCTTTGCCATCCGTCTGTTCTGCTCCGTCTTGTTCCTCAGAGCTTCCACCTCCATGGAGAGGTTGTTTAGACGCATCATGACATCCATCTGCTTATCCTCCAGCTGCGACAGCCTCTCATCCACCTAGGAAGGAATGACACGTGAAAAAGAGAATAAGAATTAAGGGGGGAAATGGAGAGCTGTGGGACGATGTAATGTTGTGATGTTGAACACACGTGTTGAAGCGTGCTGTACCTCAGCTGTAGCGTTCCGTGTGCGGTTCAGGTTGTTGTGGGCCTCCTTCAGGGCGGCTCTTGCTTTCTCTATGGCCTTCTCAGACACATCCAATGCCTGCTTGGTAGTATTGGCTGCATCCTTCACTCCCTCTGCTCGGCTCCTGCACAATGACACCAGAAGTTAAACCGACAGGAATGGGTGTTTGTTCTTATAGTGGTAGTAAATTAATATTCAACTTAATTTAAGGTACTTATGTATAATTTCTACACAAAGCCACTGCCGCTCTAAGATGACAAGTAAAACAACAAATACCAACAAAACCCAAAGTTATTTAATAGTCATGGATTATTCAGCCAAGATTTGGAGATTTTGTTCTTCGTGGAAGTTGTTTGTGAAGTGGTGGAGATTTTTGGAGATGGTTTGTGGAAAAAGTGGTTTCTATAAAAAACCCCAGCTTTGCTTACTTGGCCTCTTTAGCTTTGTCGAGCAGCTCCTTGGCTTTGCTGATGTGCTGCGAGGTGTGGTTGACGATCCCCTCGATGTTGGTGAGGTTGGAGAGGCTGCCCTTTATCTGCATGACCATTGTGTCCAGAGCCGTCCTGTTGACCGGCAGGGTGATGGACAACACCTGCAGAGCCACCTTTTCTATGCTTTCTGGATCTGCTCCCTCCTCTGGACAGCAAAAGGGAAGGAGAGAAAATTAACAAAATATTAAATACCAGAAAAAAGATTCTAATCCTGCTGCAGTTATAACTTTACAGAATGTCATATTTTTACATTCACACCTCGATTGAGGTTTTTAAATGAAAACTTTGAACGTCTGTCGTCATCATCACCCTAAAAATAAAAATACAATTTTGTTTAACAAAGCTGGTTTTGTTGATTTAGAATTTGAAGCTTCAAACTACTCGGTGCAGCCCAATAAGAATTCATTTCATTTAGAGCGTCAACATCATCAACATACCCGTGAGGAAGTCTCTGATCTTCTTAATGAAATCTTTCAGCTTCTTGTTGTTGTTTTCAAAGTGGTCCTTCTTCTTCTGCGCTTTCTCCAGCGTGGTCATCGCCTGGTTCTTCACATCCTGCGTCAGAGAGGCTATATCCTGGAGCTGGACACAGGAAACCAAGAAGTCAACAGAGAAACTTTCTGCACTCCAGCCATGGCAGATAAGTTACACCATCGCTCCTACACTGTGTTCACTAAAGCTGACCTTTCTGGCCACGCTCTGCAGTTCCTCGTTGGCAGCGTTCAGACTGTCCGTGCCGTTCCTGGCGTGATTCAGTGCTGCTACAGAAGCGCTCACTGTCCCGTTGCATCCCTCTCCTCCACACACAGGGACGCCTTGATCGTCACGACAACCGGCACCACCGCATTGGCTGTCCGAGCAACTGGCATTGACGCTGGTGTTGCTATGACCGCCACATACCTGGAGGGAGCAGCGATGCATTATCCTTCACATGAAATGCTTGGTCGGTGGAATATTTATTTTAAATAACAACACATTCAGAGATAATACTATAGTAAATAAATCATTTAAAAAATAATAGTCAGCTACTGAAAGTAACCTAAACTTTTTAAAGTTAGAAAATCCAAAACATTTAGAGTAAAACAATATATAAATACTGATCTTTTCACATTGCAAACTGTATTAATACTATAATGCGTGTGTAGTTCTATGAAGTCAAATCAAACTATTACATAAGAATGTAGGAAAAACATGCAATAATATTTATATTATCAAACAATATGCTAAATCAATCAAATCATTGGCGAGACTTCCAGTCCGAGTATCATGTGTCTATCATTATTTAAGTTTTTCATTCAATTTGGAAAACAACATTTATTTTCAAAGTTTTTGGTGTTTTTCTCCTGTTTTCATCTCAAAGTGGGTAATCTAATAAACGGGGAAATGGATTTTGCGTTTCATTACCATGGAGAAATACTACTATATACATATACAAATATATTATAGAAATATATATATTATATAGAAATACAAATATTAGCCTTCACTATCTGGTTCACCAGTGATTATAGATAGCCTATGTTATGAACTATGTATTATTAGACTCAACAGTTTAAAATGAAGTTACATATGACACATTATGACTTTATTGTGCTGCGGATTCTTTGTAGCGACATTAACTTATGTATTTACTCAATCATACATTGCTGTATTCCTAGAAGACTTCCTTTGTATAAAATAATCAGCAATTTAAATGTCTTCTTAAATGTTTTTCTTTGTTTCTGCCCGATGGAGAAACGCAGTACAAAACAACATTTCTTGTTTATTTAATTATCCACTTCCAAGTTGAAAAGTTTCAGAGTGTCCCTCTGTTTTATCTTCCAGGATACATGAAGGACATGATGAAAGAATGAAGCCCCCACACGGCCTACCTGCTGACTGAGGTGATGGACCTTCTTGTCCAGGTCGTGGGCTTTGTGCTGCAGCTCGTTCAGGGATTTGTTCTGTGCAGCCAGCGCTCGGAGGAACTTGTCTTTACTGGCGTCCAGCAGGTCTCCGGTGACAGCGCGGGTTTCTTTGGACTGTTCCACAGGACTGAGAGGACCGGACACTGAAGCGTTGCATTTCTCCTCAGACTTCACCGACTCCCCGTAGTACTTCTTCACTTTGTCAAACTGATCTGTGGCGAGACAGTCGCAGGGTTTTAAAGTTTTATTAGTGATAACTTGTATCACAATTTCTTTCACAATATTTTGCAGTTGAAATATGAATGTATCTTTACAACCTTTTTGTTTGCAGTCATGAGATTTTGTGTCACACATATTGTAGATTTTTAATATTTGCTTATGCTGCGTTTGAATTAGGAAAGGCCTGAGAGGCAAGGGAGGAAAAAGCACTCTGATTGTTTTCTCTCCTGTGTTTATCACTTAATATAAATAAATAAGTTTATAAGTTCCTTGATATCTTTTTTCAACTGTGAAAGTGTTTTTGTTTGTGGACACAAGAGGCTGAAGTGCACCACTACCCCATGTTCTAAATAGGACTTCAAATAATTCACGTTTTCTTCCAGGTGAGTTTTAATTTCTCCATGTGTGTTAGCAAGTTATGTAACATTACTGTCTAGAAATTCAGCTAGAAATGAATTGTAATCAGCGCTAATCTGCAGTTAGAGAAAACATGGATGCTGTTAGTCTTATTTAGAACATGGAGTAGAACAATACTTCAGCCTCTTGTGGCCAAAACTAGTATGACAAACACTTAGAAAAATGTGTCTGACAAAAAAAGAATTTCCACCTCCCAGAACCTTTTTTTCCCAGTAACTCAGCTAACGATGTGAGTTCATGCTGAGTTCACACGGACTGTCACACAATCATTTGTATAGCTTCACTGACTAGATTGAGTTTGCTACCTGCAAATCCTGAAGTGAGGTAGTCATCCAGCAGGCGTCGTTTGTGAGCCAGAGTTGTGTTGACGTCCCTCAGCTCTCTCTCCAGGTCACTCAATGTGCGTCTCAGTGTCCCTTCTTCTTCTGCTGTTGTATTTAGCTCTCGGGTGACGCCCATCAAACGCCCGTCGGTCAGGGCAATCTCAGCCCTGGAACACATAGAGCAGGATATTTTAATAATATATCCAGTCAGGTGGTGGCAGGTGACAAAAAGTCCAAACCAACCTCAACGAACATCCAAACACTGTGTGACATCATCACCTGAGGTCATCGATGCTCTGTCCAATCAGCTGGTGGACCCTGTCGCTGTCCTCAGAACTGATCAGATCCTGCACTTGCTTCAGCTTCCTCTCCAGCTCTTTGATGCGCGTGTCCCCGACTCCCGGCGTGACCCCGCTCTCCAGGATCTTCTGCGCAGTGTACTGGATGTGTTCCAGGTCCCTTTTGATTTGGCACACTGCGTCGTCCCACAGCTGGAAGCACGCGTGACACTGGACACACTCAGGGAAGACTCCAGTGAAGCCGCGCGCACACACGTCGCAGCGCATCCCCGCCGCTCCCTCCCTGCACTCACACTTCCCCGTTAGTCGGTCGCACTGGGCCATCTGTGAGCCCAGCGAATGGCAGTTACACTCTGAATGGGAGGAGGGAGGAGGGGAGTGAAGAAAGACAGGAGGGAGGACACAGAGATAAACAAATATAAAAACGGACCAGGTGATTCTAAACGCTAAAAACACTGAATAAAGCAGTTTAACGTTAAAAATCAGTGTTTCTCCAAAGCTACAGGACGTCCAGGATCTTAAAAGTGTATATGGCTTAAAACTGGATAATAAATCAATACATGACAGCTTCTGCCAGACAACCACAACACTGACGCACGTGCAAAGGGGATACAACGGTTACTTTTACTAAGATTATAGATTTCTCTAGGTTTGAAGATGGTTGGAAACATTTGGTATAATGACATTACAGAACTCAACAAAACATAAAACATCAGGTTTAGTCGTTTTTAGACATTTTAATGCGGGAAAAGTTACATATTAGACCGCTAATAGAAAGGAACAGGGAGTGGATCATTTCTACTCTTAATAAAGAACTCCCTCACACTGACATGACTGTACCGTACTCCCATGCCTGTGCACAAGTGCTATTTATTCGGTAGTATTAGTCACAGGTTGAGTTACCTTGACACTGCGCCCGCGGGTCTCCCCAGTGGAACTGCTCACACTCTGTGCACTGTTTACCTCCAAAGCCTGGACGACAGTGGCACTGGCCTGTGAACTGCAGAGGACAGAGAGAGACAGATTGACAGCGATGTAGAGACAGACATATAAGAATATCTAATGAACAGGAATACAAAGTCAGCTTTTATTCGAGATTGCGTTATCCATTTCCAGGCTTTCGGAGGCCTTCACGCTTCCTCACCATGTTGCAGTGAGTTCCCAGGGCGTGTTGTGGGTCGCAGCCGCAGGGCTCACAGCCTCGGTCCTGACCGTAGTTCCAGTGGTTAGCAGCACACTGGTCGCAGTTATGGCCCGCCACCTTCTCCCTGCAAGAGCAGGCTCCAGTCTGCCGGTCACAGTGACATTGTCCATCACTGCACGCAGACTGGAGGGTGCCGGCAGTCACACAAGTACAGCCTGAGAGGAGAACGTAGAGTCAATGCACAGACAGAGAGAAGACAGTGAGGTTGTACTTTGTGTGTCAGCTCCACAGCACAGAGCCAGAGAGTCACACAACCTTTTGGTTCAAACATACAAATAATGAAATAGTATTCTTTAAACTTCAAAGCTGACAAACAAGTTGCTGGGACATAACTCACTTACATTTTGGTTTCGCAACTAAAATATATTACATCCCAGCACAGCTATATGAAATCGGCATAAGGGATGATAGTAAATGTATAAAATGCAGAGCTGCTGAAGGAGCTGCTCCGTCTGTTGTGGGACTACAATAACATTTAAGATCTTTGGTTTGTCATAACAAAACAAGGCAATTATCCACACTAATACTGCCAGAGAAGAATAAAAAGACCTTTCTTTTGTTATGTATGGCCACAAAGATGAGAAAGAATACGCTGTGTAATGTTCAACGGTGGAAAAGCACCTAATGTCACTACAAAGACATAAAAGAGGAAGGAAGGAAGAAAACTGATTGAAACTAATAATTGTTGTCAGTGCTGCTGTACAGTAACCAAAGCAACAATGTTTAGGACTGATGGCTTCAGACACCACACTATACAAAATGAGGGGGTAGGGGGCAATTTGAGCTTTGCAACTCTGCAGATGCACTTCTGCCATCATTACTCACGTCTGCAGTCGTGGGCCAGAGCGCTGCCATAGTAACCGTGTCGACAGTGGTCACAGGACGAGCCGTCGGTGTGGTACAGGCACTTGAGGCATTGGCCGGTCCTGGGGTCACATGACTCAGCGTCCTGGGCGTCGATGTTACCGTTGCACTCGCACGGGAGGCACTGCCCGCCGGGTTGCTCCGGGTTGCCATGGTAACCGGGGGCACACTGGTCACAGCGAGGCCCTGGGGGAGAAGAGGGAGAATATGGAAACACTATTACCGCTCAGACTGCCGGTGTGAGACACACACAGAATCAGCCACAGTCTACTTTCAATCAGACGAGTTATAGAAGAGTAAAAAGGGATCAACAAATATAAGAACATGTGTATTTCAATGGAGTGTGATAGTTTACCAGCGTAGCCCTGTCTGCAGTTACAGATGATCTGGTTGGAGGTGTGGTCAGCCTGACAGGAGTGCGCGTTAAAGTGGCCTGAGCCGGGGTTCCCGGGGCAGGGGCAGGGCCGACAGTGCTCCCCTGAACCCAGCACCGGGTTTCCAAAGAACCCATCCACACAACTGGGACGAAACAAGGACACATTTACCTTCAGTCTGATAACCAGTGACAAAGTAAAGTGAAGTCTGACATGGAGTGATCCTTACCGCTCACAGAGGTGTCCTGCCGTGTAGTCCCTGCAGTCTCGACACTCCCCGGTGCGGGGGTCACAGATGTCTGCGTGGCCGTTACACTGACAGGCGCTGCAGCTGGGGAAGCCCCACTGGCCTGGTTGGCAGTCTGAGCACTGACGCCCAGTGGCTCCCTGCCTGCACTGGCACTGGCCTGTAACTGGGTCACACTGGTGGCTTAATGAGCCCTCTGAGTGGCAGTCACAGGCTGGATGGGAAGAGTTTTTTAAAGGGTTATTCACTGTTTTTCTAACAATCAGGAACAAATAATACTGGACTAGTTAAGTGACTCTTTTTCTTCTTGTTTGAATGTTTAAATCGCAACATGACTTTAAAGGTAGCTATGTTATGCAGTCATTTCCTGAAAAACAATGTAGAGACTGATACAAAAAGAATCCCTCTCAACCATCGATGTGACCCACTAGAGGTGTGCGGTGGTGTATCTGCAGAGACACTCTGCCTGTGTTTTCTCTTTTCTTATTCTTTTTCAAAACATCAACAAAGAGCCTTTGGGCCCCACATGGGGGAGTAACCCTAAGCCTATAAGCAGGGTGTGCAGCCAGTTCTCATCCCCAGGTCGTCAAACATCGTCGCTGTGTCACGCCCTTCGCCGTCTCCATGGCTCTGCTGATACCGAGGCACAGTAAGGCCCCCGTTTATCGCGTCTGTATTATACACAAACACTATACTATACCTTTATAATCAAAAGTCAAATCCAATCGTGACACCTCTAATAACTACCCAGCCATTACTGGGCTTTTACAAGTGTACTTCCCACTGGGAGAAATAATGAGGTGTCATTTGTGGTGTAGCTGGATAAAAGTGTTATCATGTGACAGACTTTTCTGATCATAGATCGGACTCACCAGTGCAGCCGTTCACTCCAAAGCCGTAGGTTCCTGGGGCACACTGGTCACAGCGGCGACCCATCACGTTGGGTTTACAACGACACTGACCTCCCACCTTATCACACTCGCCACTGAGGGAGCCCTGAGGGTCACACTGACAGGCTGGATACAACAGATACAGATAAAAGGCAAGAAAGGAAACATCAGCCAATTGTCATTATTATTTAAAAAGCAAGCAAGTGCATATCAACGCATATTCATAGTAAGTCTAAAGCATTTCACCGTAGTGTGTCTCTTATTATCTAAGCGCTGTGCCTTTCATTCTTTAAAAAAACAAACCGTATGGACCAGTACTGTGACACTGCTTTGTATGTTTGCCTCTTAAGAAAAAATGTATCAAATAGGAAAATAAATAAAAAGCAAGCAACCAAGGATTTGAGTTGTGAATGTGTTGGAGCCCACGTGTTGTTTCGTGTGTCTCTGTGTGTACTCACACAGAGCACCATCATGGATGATGGAGGAAATACTACAGATGAGTTTGGAGCACATCTCAGCCAGGGCGGGCATCGGTGTGATCATGAAGGAATCCAGACACATGTATCGAATCATCTCCTCCCGCCGCTGCTCAGCCTCTGGCTCGTTACCTTGGAAACCAGGAAGCTCAGTGTATTTGGGGATTAGAACCAGCTATTGGAGGGGGAAAAAACAAAGGTTAAAAAAGGATTATACTGTAAATAGAGCTACGAGTGTAAATAGGCTGGGATTATGAGCCAGGGAGGCAGTAAAGCCAACGTTGCAGGAAACAACTGCAGCCAGAGATTCATCAAGGTCTTTGTAGAAACCTGTGTAACCCTGACAGATACATGCTGCACTACCAAAACAAGTTTCATGTTTAAAGAAATGACTTCATAGCCTTTAAAGGTGCCTTAAAGGGACTTTTATTTACTTATTTAAAAGTTGACCCCAATCTAAATAAATGACACTTTTGCATTAGTGTTGTCCCACCACTAGGGGGAAACCTCCGATGGAGCCACAGCCAAAACAGACTCCCTATTAAAGACATGGTGATGTCCAAGACTACTTCTACCCAGTGGTGGAGGAAGTATTCAGATCCTTCACTTCAGGGAAACTAGTAATACCACTCTATACATACTCTCTTACAAGTAAAAGACTTGCAAAACAAATACCGGTAGTTGCTAATGAACCTTCTTGACTTATCCTTTCAGCTGCACTTGTATATAATGTTGAGTAGTTTATTTTATAGCAAAACACTATATTTCGTAAGATCTACGTATGTTTTATGTCATGCAAAAATCTTAATTTGTAAAGTAAATAGTTCCTAAAGCTGTCAGATAAATGTAGTAAAATAAAAAAAGTACAATATTTCCATCTGAAATATAGTGAAGAAGAAGAAGTAGAAAGTTGCATGAAAAGAAATGACTCAACTAAAGTACAAGTACCTCACATTTGTAAGTGCAGTACTTCAGTTTGCTTAGTTACATTGCACCACTGCCGCTACCTTTCAAACAGACATGGAGGTGGGTAATGAGGGTGGCGGGCTCACCGAGTCAACAAGAATGAAAGCAGTGAGATGTCTGTGTGAGACTCCGTGGCGCTGGAACCGGATTGAAACCACGTAACGATTACTGGGCTCGAAACAGAACGGCCTGGGCATCTGGATGTATCTGGAAAAATACAATACATATAAAAACACTTAAATACATAAATGCATAGGTATATATATATATATATATATATATATATATATATATATATATATATATATATATATAGCTCTCTGGGAACCATCACCTTATCGTGGTGGAGAGGTTTGTGTGTCCCTATGAACCTGAGAGCTGTGTTGTCTGGAGCCTAGTGCTCCTGGTAGGGTCTCCCAAGGCAAATTGGTCTCAGGCGAGGGGCCAGACTAAGAATGGTTCAAAAACGACTTCATGAAAGAAAGGGAAAGGAAAGGAGAGACCCTGCCCGGAGGAAGCCCGGGGCCCCCGTCTGGAGCCAGGCCCAGAGGGAGGGCCCGACAGCGAGCGCCTGGTGGCCGGGTTTGCCACGGAGCCCGGTCGGGCACAGCCCGAAGAAGCTACGTGGTGCCTCCCATCCATCCATCCTGTGGGCCCACCACTCATGGGAAAAACCGCTGGGGTCGGGTGCGCTGTCACACGGGTGGCAGTGATGGTCAGGGACCTCGACGGACCAGACCCGGGCAGCAGAGGCTGGCTCTGGGGACGTGGAACGTCACCTCTCTGTGGGGGAAGGAGCCGGAACTAGTGCGGGAGGTGGATCGCTACCAGTTGGATCTGGTGGGGCTTACCTCCACGCACAGTCTTGGCTCTGGAACCGTACTCCTGGATAGGGGTTGGACTCTATTCTTCTCCGGAGTTGCCCAAGGTGTGAGGCCTCGGGCCGGGGTGGGGATACTCACTAGCCCCCGGCTGAGCGCCGCCACGTTGGAGTTTATCCCGGTGGACGAGAGGGTCGCCTCCCTACGCCTTCGGGTTATGGGGGGGAAAACTCTGACTGTTGTTTGTGCCTATGCCCCAAACCGCAGTTCTGAGTATTCGGCCTTCTTGGAGACCCTGAATGGAGCCCTGCAGGTGGCTCCAGTAGGGGACTCCGTAGTCTTGCTGGGAGACTTCAACGCACACGTGGGAAACGATGGAGACACCTGGAGAGGCGTGATTGGGAGGAAGGGCCTCCCTGATCTAAACCCGAACGGTCGTTTGTTGTTGGACTTCTGTGCTAGTCATGGAATGGCCATAACAAACACCATGTTCGAACATAAGGATGCTCATAAGTGCACGTGGTACCAGAGCACCCTAGGCCAAAGGTCAATGATCGATTTCGTAATCGTATCATCTGATCTGAGGCCGCATGTTTTGGACACTCGGGTGAAGAGAGGGGCGGAGCTGTCGACTGATCACCATCTGGTGGTGAGTTGGATCAAGGGGTGGGGGAAGACTCTGGACAGACCTGGTAAACCCAAACGGGTAGTGCGGGTGAACTGGGAACGTCTGGAGGAAGCCCCTGTCCTGGGGATCTTTAACTCACACCTCCGGCGGAGCTTTTCAGCCATCCCTGTGGAGGTTGGGGGCATTGAACCTGAGTGGGCGATGTTCAAAACCTCTATTGCTGAAGCTGCGGTGATGAGCTGTGGTCTCAAGGTCTTAGGTGCCTCAAGGGGCGGTAACCCTCGAACACCGTGGT